>NW_028248213.1:0-107481 GCF_964263255.1 Lissotriton vulgaris | reverse complement strand
CTTTTCGCCATTGTTATGGAGCCGATAGCTGCCTGACTCAGTCCACACCACACGGATGTACGTTGTTACAACGCATGCTTTTACCACGCACGCCATTACAACGCAGGTTTTTCAACGCACGTCGTTACAACGACTTGCGCTGGAGGGTGCTGGATAGTGAATCGTTTAATTTACTATTCCAACTCCAGTCCCCGTGGATAGTAGGGAAGGTGTTGGATAGTAAATTAAACTATTACCTATCCTAGAGCGCCCCCCAGCGCAAGTCGTTGTAATGACTTGCGATGTAAAACCTGCGTTGTAAAGGTACTGCGTGGTAAAAGTTGCGTCACACGGGCAGGTGGTTGGGGTTTACTACGAGGGGGCTTATCATTTTGCTATATGCAGATGACATCTCTTTATACATCAATAACCCAGTGGAAAACATACACCTGGGACTTCTGGATATTCTTCAATTTGGAGGGTTGTCCGGCATCCATATTAACTGGGCTAAATCAAGCTTATTCCCGTCGACTGACACAACTACACCCTTTATGTTAGAATATCCCTGTAAATGGGAGCCGAAGCAGGCAGGAACTATGGAGTATAAATTATAGAAAGGCTATATCCTGGCTGGAGGTCAAGCTCGTTACTTGGTCTAATTTACGGCTATCCCTGCTAAAATGATTGTATTATCCAAATTCTCATACATGTTCATAAATCTCCTTCTCCCACTCACTCGTGCCTTTTTAGGTCTCGCCTAGACGAAAGCAAAGCGAAGCTTTGCTGTCTAGGGAGACAACTAATGTTGTCACTTTCCGGGGAATGTGGACTGCAGACTGTGACGAGCTTGTCCTCCTGGAGATTGTAGCTTGTGAGCACGCACGTCGCGTCGCCGTGCCTGATATTCCCATGCACAGAAAGGCTCCCGCACGCATGCGCACATACACACACTGCATACACACACACGCACCCCCCTTAAAGAAAGGCTCACGCACGCATGCGCACATACACACACTGCATACACACACACACGCACCCCCCCCTTAAACAGACACACGCGCAGACAGACACATGCACGCACAGACACACGCACGCACAGACACACTACAACAGACACACGCGCACACCCCACCCCCACTCACCCCACCCCCACTCACCCCTCCTCTCCCTCAACACACTCACCTGTTCTGGCGGTGCTCGGCGGCGGTTCTGGCTCTCGGGCGGCGGTAGCGCTTTGCGGGGCTCTCTCACCACATGAGAGCCCCGCCTTCCCCATGCGCCCGGCCGCTCTTCACCCGGTCCCCCATCTCGGGACCGGGACTCGATCAGGAGCCCTCGGGGCTCCTCGGGCAGTGGCTTTTCTCTCGCGCCGCGATGGGGGCGGGACTTCCGGTTGGGGCCGCGGGAACTTGAAGAAACTCGTTAAATTTGGTTTCTAGGATAGGGTGGAAGAGAATGGAGTGCAACAGGAGCGAAGAAGACGGAGGAGCGAAGTTGCACATTCAGTGCTGGGAAAAAGCACAGCCATTTCTTTTAACGAAGATAAAAAAAAAGAGTGAATGACAATTGTGTATTAATAAAAATCTTGAATAAGCCCTTCAGTTTTGTATGTCAGGAACATTGTAACACCTCGTCAACAGCGCTATGTGCTTAAAGCAGAGGACGACGCACTGTTTGCGTAGTTCATTCAGAAGTTGCCTAGCAACACAGAAGTATTGTGGCCTCCGCGGAATCTGCAATGCGGCTGTCCATCCTTGACAGAGCTAAAGTGTTGGAATAAAACAAATTCCTTCATTTCTGCAGAGCAAATGATTATACGACGCGCATTGTTGGTATGCGACGCGAGGACAGAAGTTGAAGGGCTTTACTCACCAGGCGCGCGCGGAACGCAGGTGTGGGGCTGCACGGAAACAGCATCTCCGCTGGGGTTTCAGGCTCTGCCTCGGTGGTGAGCACGTTCCAGAGGAAGGGTGTAGCTTCCATTCGTGCAGCAGGTGCAGTGGCACCAGGTCCCAGAGGCCACAGAAATGAATAATTCCAATGGCTTTGGCCTAAAGCACTCAGGAAAAGCCATCCCATCTCTTCCAAAAACACTGCCAACAAAAGTGGGCTGTGACAGAAAATAGACCCATGCAACAAAATAAAAAATGCAGCCCTAAAAAGGGGACCGCATGAGCAAAGTGGGACAGTTTTAAAGTCGCTTTGCATGTGTTTTGCATTTGTGCTGGCTGCAGCCAATGATTGTGACCTGAGCGACCCTGTTACCTGGAATTCTTTAGTCGCGTGAGGATCCCAGGGACTCATAATATTTAGTTCCCTTTCAATGCCAGGTGAGTGTAAAGACCAATGCAATGGAAAATCAATTTTTACTGAGCTGCCACAGTCAATAAACGTTCCCCTTATCATGTCAGTGATGCTCGGTTTACAAAGCTACACGTTCTCGTAAACTTGCTATAACACAAATGGCTGGATTTACGAGTGCAAAGTATTTACAGAAGGTAACCGTGTACTTGTAAATCCTTTTACTCCCTCTAAATTTTGTACTCATGCAGAATATCATCCCTCGCCAACATATTTTCTGTAAGTGATGTAGAGGGGACACTTGGTAGGCCTCGCCTTGTTAGTTTGTGGTCATTCAGAAACTCCTTTCTGCAGCTTTCGCTGTGGAAACGGTGAGAAACTTACTCCTGAAAAGGGAAGAAGTAAATCCATTTTCACGATTGGAAGAGTAGAACCCCAAAATTGGTGAGGAATGCAGGGGAAACTGTTTGTCAGTTGGTGAAAAAAAGTTGCTGTAGGGAAAAAGAAAAATTGCCCTTATAAGAAAACGGAAAATGTGCCCTTATACACTATGTGCAAATATGGAACCAGAAATATCAACTCACGGGGGCGTGCAGGAATTAAAACAAACTCTTTCTTGGCGTACACCTGAAAACCTGCTGACTAGTGCATCTTTCCAGATGTGCTTCAGGAAAGCTTTATGAAGGGCTGAAAAGACAGAAATCTGCAAGTATGACTCTGTGTCATATTAATGACTTTTTAGTGAATCACGCCCCGCGTGCATGTGTAGTGCAGCGACCTCTTCCATGGTGTCAAAACTAAGGGGCATATTTACAAGCCCCTATCGCCACCACAAAGTTACTACAAGGCAGCGTTAAGCCACTTCAGGTGTAATGTATCGATTATGGAGTTTTACAGGTAAGTAAACATTGAAATAAATAAAATAATTTTCATTGCGCGCACTGCATCGCATTTGGTGATGAAGTGCACTCAACGAAATTTGTTTTATTTTCTTAAATGTTTGGACTGGCCATTCAGCAAATCTGGCATTTCTCCCTTCGGCTGCCGGTCAGGGGGCTACTTTTAGAGCTGAAAGATCTGCCATGTCCCACCATCCAATTGTAGTTGTGGTCTCATGCTGTGGGGGTTGATTTGAGCATTTGTGCTAGTGTTGGTTTTGCATTCCAGCTGGCCAAAAGCTTCATCAATGCTGCCTCACACCCCTTAGCCAATCATCTCCCAGCCACTTCACCAACACCAACAGGCCAATCAAATACTCTTCGCTGTATTGCTTTCATGCAGATTCTCTACATCACAACCTGTCAGACGTCAAACCCCAAGCATTTGTAGTCAATCATAGCACTCATTCTGATCCTGTAGAAGAAATGTTTCCTCCACAGAGATCCACCTTCACCTTCATTGTGTCCTACTGGTGAGTTAGCTGGTGGCTTAGGTGAAGATCTAAATGAATGCATAAGAAGGTGCTCAGGTGCACAGGTTCACAACCTCAGTGGGGATTGTATCTTTGCATAAAACAGGTGCTCAAAAACTTAGGGCCTCATTATGATGCCAGTCGGACAGACCGTCTGACTGCCACCATCGCGAGCCCTCCAGGGCGATGCAGCCCGTTCATTGTTGCACTTACTCCTCTAGTACGGAGGGCTGTATGTCTGAACAGCTTCATGGCCCTTCCAATCACAGGCACAGGAAGCTCTGACCACATCCGCCCAATCCTTCAGGAACTCAACTGACTCTCCATTGAAGCAAGACGTGTATTCAACCAGGGTCTGATTATGCATAGGGTGCACTTTGAAAGTGCACCCTATGCATAATGTGTTGCGCTGTGTGTGTGTTGCGCTCTGTGTGTGTGTGGGTCTGTGTGTTTGTGTGTCTGTGTGGCATTTGCGAGAGATTAAGCTATTGGCATTGTAAATGACAAGGGCCATTTATTTATCTGTTTCCAAAACCACCACATAAATAAAAAGTTTGTCATTTACAATGCCAATAGCGCTAACTTTTGCAAAGGCGAGACCGTTGCATTGTAAATGCTTGTTAAATCTTTGTGCTCCCTAATGCTCTCTCTGGTATGGGCAGGAAAACAGGCTCGCGTTTCGTGGGGACTCCTAACACTCCCTCTGGCCCAGGGAGGGCTGGGCGCTCCAGACATTTCGCTGTATGCATACTGTACGAAGGCCCAATTTCTACACTCCTGGCTGCACCCGATCCCGTTTCAGCCTCATGTAGCGGTGGAGTCGGACAGGGCAGCACTTATACCACTTCAAGTAGCCAAACCGACACCCTGGGAATTAAATAAACACGATGGAAGCAATGCTGTGGGCTTGGGAGGGGCTGCGGGATAGAGCTCAGCTAGAGATACTGTATGCCCCCTCTGCACCTTTGGCATATAATCCACAATTTTCTCCATTGGAAGATAAAGGGAAAGTAGCTCTGGCGAGACAGTTAGGCATGATTACCTTTGCGGACCTATATCCAGATGATAACTTTTGGCCCCCACCATCTGCGCAGGAGGGGACCGCACCAAGTTTCTCTGAGGTGTTCCTGTAACATCAAATCCGTGCTACATGTTGCCAGCTACACAACACTTTTCCCAGTCCCCTACCTACACTACGGGCCCTTGAACATATAATAGGGGGACCCTCGCTGCGCAGGCTCATCACATGGCCTTATAATATTAGCAGGACACTTCCCCAGCAGTGAATAAGCTACAAGCACTGCTTGGATGGAATGCAGAACTGAGCCCACCGGTGACGGATGAGCAGTGGGCGTTCTGCTAGGGCCAATTACAAATGTTGTCCCCTAATTACAAGTTAAGACTGATTCACTTTAAGTTTCTGCACCGTTACTACAGAACACATACACAACTCCATCGTATGGGGATCCGGCTGGATACCAGGCGCTGGAGATGAAGCGCTACACCCGCCACATTCCTACACCTGGCCTGGAGCGGCCCCTCCATCGTGAGTTATTGGGTAGTCATATTCAACAAGATCTATGAAATCCTGGGGTACAAGCTGAACCCACACCATTACTGGGGTTACTAGGCGCTAGGCGATAAATGAAGCTGCCTAGCGCCAATGCAGGCACCCGTGCACCACATCACAAATAGTGTTTGTCTGTTTCCATGTGTGCTGCACAATGCAGCACACATAGAAACTGTGAAAACGAGGAGAAATAAAGCATTTCTCTTCGTTTTGCCATGTTAAGACCATTTTTTCTCTGGTCTTAATTTTGACACCCTTGTAAATAGGGGGCAGAGTCAAAATCAATGGGTGTTGCGGTGGAACGCCCACCGCAACACCCATTGCCTACCCCTTTCACGCTAAGTGTAGCGTGAAAGGGGGCCTTATTTACAAGGCAGCGTTAAGCCACGTTAAGTGACTTAATGCTGCCTTGTAAATAAGGCAAAGGCCCTATCAACACAGGAACGTCGTTAAAAGTGACGCTTCTTTGCTGATAAGGGCTTGTAAATATGCCCTATAGTCTCTGCCTTAATCGGGTCTAAATGGAAGAGGCATTCCTGGCCCCTGTACCAGTTCGGGCACGGACTGGTACACCCGAACTGGTACAGGCGGGCTTGCCTTAGGCGCACCAGCGGCACGCCGGCCGCGTACGTCTGAGCAACAGCCACAAATAATTTGCCAGTCCAGGTGGGGAAAGAGGAAGAATAAAACACTAGAGCGCTGACTGCTCATAAAAGGTGTCTGCCCGAATGAACTCCAATTTCCCCCTAACACTGTAATTTCCTTTCCCCAGATCAAATCCAATACACAGAGTTGCGGTACTAAAAACTTGTATTGATAAAAATCAGGTAGGATTGAATAAAAAAAATAGAATTAGCTTGTTCTGCATACCATTAGAGTGGCAGGCCCATCCATACCACAGCCCCAAATAAAGAGGAAGAACAAAACACTAGAGCACTAACCGCTTGTAAAAGGTGTCTGCCCAAATGAACTTCAATTTCCTCCAACACTGTAACTCCCTTCCCCCAAATCAAACCCCCAACAGAGTACACAGATTCCCAGTACTAAAAACTACTACATGCTAAAAATCAGGTAGGTTTGACTTAAAAAGAATAGAGCTAGTGTGTTCCTCATACCATTAGTTCTGCATGATATCAACTCTTCCACAAAATACAGTTTGTAATAGAACACAGCACCATGACTTCACATGTTCACTAGACCAACCAGGGTAAGCTCTGCGCGGTACACAGTGCTAAGTGAATCTGATAGTCTGCCAATATTGGCTCCGGGACAGAGGTAATAAATGCGGAAAAAGGAATAACTCAGGAATCACAGGCCCCTCTTGGCCACACATAAGTTACGCCTAGCTTCCCAGGTTCAAATCTTTTCCCCATATTTCTGAATCACACCCTGTATTATACCCAGGGATCAAGCATACCATATATGCCAACATCTCTCATTCTTTTCAGATACCAAAGGTGTTAAGAAACCAGTAGCGCTGAGGAAAACATTTTGACTACAAAATGAGATTGAGGTGCAAACTCTGCCCAATCAGGATAGCCCTATCACAAACGCAGTGTCCTGAGAGTCATCAAAGGCTATACAATAAATATTCACCTTTCCTAGTGTACTGACTATAGAAAAAAGGTGACATTCACGGGATCGCCTCCAAGGCCGTGCTACGACTACTAAGCTAGGAAATATAAAATAGGTGAAATGCCATATTCTGTCAGTGGAAGGGTGTTCAGATTATCTTTTTACACTTCTCCCTAGTTTACCATATGCCAAATGCTTTAAATTAGGTTCTGATGTAGTCTCTTACACTCTGTCACAGCTGCTTCAGGACAGACCTCTGCACCGCAGATTTCGCAGAACTTCCAATCAATTGCGGTGTCTGCTTACCTTCCTTGATGGGCGGGGTCTCCTTCCTTTGGCAGCAGTAGGGTTGGACTTACCAATCAGCTCCAATGGTGGCTCGCCAAAATGTTTCTTGAACATGAAATACCTTGAAAAAACAATAGACAAGAGGTGTTTGACAAAACACGAGCAGTTCGTTTAATTAAACATAGCGGCCAGGAGAACAGTTACAGGTAGTGGGTTTCAGAATTGTCTCAATTTACAATTGGTTGGTGGCCTACTTTTATACAGTTCATCGTGGGTGATAAAAGTTTCCGGGGATCCATTTGTGGTGAGGAATGTAGGCTGCTGCCTTTGGAGTCATAAATTAATTGTCTAACGGTAAATACAGGTGGACCTCGACCTTGTGTGGACACAATATATCCAGTGGGTAATGTGTCCAGATGTCCTGCATGGGTGCGCATGATCACTGCATGTGCTTTGTCCTGTTCGGCTATATGTTCCTAATTCATGCGGCATCTAATTTTATCATGTTTTAGAAGTGCGAGTTCCCCCTCTGGCCATGTGTGCTTAATTGGGGGAACAGCGTTTACAATGCAACTTTTACCACGCAGTACCTTTACCATGCAACTTTTACAACGCAAGTCGTTACAACGACTTGCGCTGGGGGGCACTGTAGGATAGGGAATAGTTTAATTTACTATCCAAAACCTTCCCTACTATCCACGGGGACTGGAGTTGGAATAGTAAATTAAACTATTCACAATCCAGCGCCCCCAACGCAAGTCGCTGTAACAACTTGCGTTGTAAAACCTGCGTGGTAAAGGCATGTGTTGTAAAAGCATGCGTAGTAACGACATACATCCCTTAATTGGGGCCAATCTCCCCTGACCATTATAGTATCACTGCACCTATCTGCCTATCTGGGGTTTTAATGGAGCAAAGTGAGCGAATACATAGGAAAGGGGGAGACAGCTGTTTCTGACACCCACTAACTTTATAGATTATTCTGTAAGTTTAGGGGCTTCATATATAGAGGGGGGGCAGCAACCAGTGTATCCCACCCCACATGTACTCACATACTCATGTGCACCGGAAGCATAAACTCAGGGGAGTGAGGTAGCCTAGTATTGCCTACCACATGGGTTTACCAGGGGGAGCTAGCTGGCAGTGAATGAATGAAATAATTTATAAAGCGCTAGGACAATATCCTGAGGTGTCTATGCACTACCAGAAACACATGTTTATTGGGAAGAAGTTAATACGGTTATGTTCTTAAGAGCCAAGGGCCTCATTTATGAGAAGTGACGTATCGGTGCGTGAAAGCAGCGATGCGTCACTTAGCAGTGCGCCCTCCTGGCGACATGATTAATGCGTCATAATTACTGTATGACGCATCATGTCGCATTGAGTTACAGATACGTCAGTATTTCTGACGTATCTGTAGGCGCAAAAATTACGCATTGTTGGAGTGTGTCATAAAAGTGACGCAACTCCAGCAATGTGTCCTTTCACATTGGGCAAGCCCATGTGAAAGGGCCTGCGTCAGTCTTACGCCTGCCACACAGCAGGGGTAAGAAATTGACGCATATGCGTCCTAGAAGTGGCACAGTGAAATCTCAGATTTCACTGCGTCACTTCTACAACCCTTTCTTGCGTCGATACGCCCCCCTTGCATACATTATACCTGGCGCAGGTAAAATGTGGCGCAGGGGTTTACAAAGTGACGCATCTACCTAGATGCGTCACTTTGTAAATATGGCGCAACAAGGTGCATTGTTTACGCCACTGGTGCGTCACAAAAAGTGATGCACCAGCGGCGTAAAATTGACGCGCAGCCTCATAAATGAGGCCCCCAGTTTCTAGGTTCCTCCTGAAGTTTAGTAAGATTGTCTCTCTCCTGAGAGAAGTTGGAAGAGTGTTCCAGAGTTTTGCAGTGGTACAGGTAAAACTCTTTCCGCCCCACTTGATCTTTTTTGTCCTAGGTACAATCAGATTTCTAAGTTCTGCTGATGTTAGAGGCCTACCCGGGACACATGTTTTAAATAGCTTGCTAGTTGAATTGGGCCTGTTTGATTCAATGTTTTGAACGCAATGCAAAAGGATTTGAATTGGATTTGCTGTGCTACCATTGGCCAATTCATCTGTGGAAGGGCAGAGGTTAAAGACTCAGATTTAGGAATACCCAGGAGAAACTCTGGCTGCAGTATTTTGGACGATCTGCAATTTTTGGATACTACGTTTTGTTGCGCTGGTGAGTAGGATCAAGACTGAGATCACAGTGTTCCTGAGTATTACTGGGATTGAGGGTAGGATCTTCTTCTAAATTTCTAGTATGAAGTGGCAACTCGAAGTGGCCCTCAAAGGATACATTTTTATTGTCCATGATTACTCAAAGATTCTTTGCTTTTAAGGCAAGCATGGGTTGCGGTCCTAACTGGCTGGCCACCAATGGGTGGTCCAGAATTGAGGGTTATTGTCAAAAAGTAGGACCTTTGTTTTGGACGAATTGAATTTCTGGCAGTTATCTGACATCCATATCCCAATGTGGCTCATGCAGTCCTGAAAATTCCTAGCAGTGGAATTGCAGGAATTGGTTACCGAGACGATAATTTGTGTACTGTCAGCATAAGATACCAGGGCAAACCCGTGACTTTTTATTAATCTGGCCAGTGGGGTGACATTCAGGTTGAAAAGTGTGGGGCTCAGGAAGGAACCTTGACGAACCCCACATTGGAGAACCGCAGCCTTAAGGCCCGGCGGCGCAGGGTACGCCTGAAATCCCCGGGATTCACCTGCCTTGTCAGAAACAGAGACACAGACTCTTTGTCTCGCGTAGAAGATTGTATTTATTAGCTGCAGCTAGTACAGTGGTCTTAGAAGTCAAAGGTATAACGAGGTTCAAAAGAGACTGCCACTTAACTCCATGGCGCACAGGTTTATATACGGTACAATACAATGCAAAATGCAATCACACAAGAGCATGAGACATAGGCAAATGTTATAGACAATGTTTTAAGTCCAAAGCAACTCAAGTTCCTGGTTATGTTTGTCACTCAACCCCTTAAGCAAATTACAAATGAATCCACACAATTCGATTTACAAGTAGAGAATACACAGCTGTATGTTTTAGAAGGACAGTCGTAAAACAAGAGAATGCATGAGACGTGTAGCGAAGGACAGCAGATAAGATAACTTAAAGGAAACAATGGTGTGAACCAACAAATAGTCCGGACGGGGATTAATCAGCTCAGACAGGAATTAGTGTACTAGGCCAGACCCTGACACTCGTTAGTAAACATAGGCAAAGAAGCCACCTGACACGTAAATGCAGAAACGACAAAAACATCGCTTTCGCCGCGCTGCCTGAGTAAGGACAACACAAGATGGCGGCGACTACAAAATGGAGGCTGAGCACGAATGAATTCGCAATTTACATAACCTCAGACCCTCCTTTTGTCATTACTCAGGCAAAAAACAAACCAACTCATGCTAGTCTGAGTCAGAATCAGCATTGATGTTCCTAAAATCCTCAAGCTGTTGCTGCACCATCATCCTAATATTCTCTGTCTTGTGAGTTACAGGTTGTGGAACACATAAAGTAGCCAGTAGGCCACAAACTGCAGGACCACATTGGACACACAGACAACAAGCAAATATGATGGCCAAAATTGCTCCAAGGAACGTTAGGATCTTCCACCCCCAAGTTGACAATATTCCCCAAAACTATCCCATAAAAGACCAATCCCCTTTGTCCTGATGAATCGACTCGGAGATGGAATGCAACTTGGAAATGGCTTGGTATATTGTCGGAGCATCATCTGGAATATAAATGCAGCAGCTAGATCCGATCAATCTACAGACACCTCCTCGGTCTGCTAAGATCACATCTAGCGCAATCCGATTCTGCAACGTCATAAGACGGTCAGCCTGAAGCTCTGCTATAATGTTACCTATCGCACCTGCAGTAACATTAATAGGGGTCTCAACCACACAAACCAATTGCCTGATGTTTCTGCTGTTGGCCATTGGGCCCCAAAAGGGAAGGAATCCTTTAAGGAAGTCTCCTCCCTCTTGTCCTGCCGTGTCCTTGGCATCAAATATACCTCGGCTATATCTAACTCTGTGGTGGTCTGACGGAGCCGTATATGTAGGGGGAAGAAGGAAAGCTATATAACAAGTTCCAGAAAAGTTAGAAGGGAGCCATGTATAAGCTCTGTCATTACAAACAAAATATGTTCCTTGAGACAGAACCAATGGAGGGAAATCAGGGGACGAGAAAATGTAGGTGTACAGACAACTCTGCTTGCTGTCAGCTTTCTTGCCATTGAATTGGAGACAAAAATTATCTTGATGGGGTACAGTCCATACTTGAGAAGACTCACCCTTTCTAGTTTTGTCACCAAGGCTAGAAACATAGTGGGTAACATTCCATCCTTCATAAGCTCTTTTCTCGTCTAATGGGATCTTGTTCTTCTCTACAATCTTAGCCATCACCACTAGACCCTTAATTAAAGAGCTGTGGCTAATATCCAATCCATTCCCAAAAGTTTTTGCAGGGCTTCTAAGTCTGTTGTGGTATGCGGCCGAAAACATAGTCAGATAGGCCCAAGCTGAAGCTTCATATGAGAAAGGAAGAACCAAATATGG
Organism: Lissotriton vulgaris; assembly: GCF_964263255.1. Taxonomy (NCBI): domain Eukaryota; kingdom Metazoa; phylum Chordata; class Amphibia; order Caudata; family Salamandridae; genus Lissotriton; species Lissotriton vulgaris. The sequence continues at coordinate 95,734 of NW_028248213.1, read as the reverse complement.
CATTCCCTTTCGTGTATTGTGTGGCATAAGTCCGCACACCCAACAGTCAGTCATTTTAATAGCCAACTGATGTTGGTGTAACAACTGGACAAACGTGTTATTCATATATTCGGCTCTCCTTATCTGCTCATGAGGAGGTAGAGTATGCATTTTATGTGAAAGGACAGAAAGACGAGAAGGCAAAGAAGTTGTAGAATTAACAACATTTCTCTGCTGCAGAACATGTACAATCCAACCTGTGCAGGCTAATAAAATACACAAAAACACAAAAACACACAAAGTTACACCAAATCGACTACGCAATAATTTACAATACTTCGATCTCATTTCCTGCTTCCTATTTTCCCTACCTATGGTTGTTGTACCATCCATCTTTATTTTTTTTTTAAATGTCGCTCACTGCAATCTTCCTCAATCACTCAGCTACTCACTTCTGTATATCCTGAGGCACTAGCCACTTGCTAAAAGAACAAAAACCAGGTTACACTCTGAGTCTCCTACCGTGACCCTGCGACGGAGACAGATGGCACATCTAATACTAAATATCACACAAAAACAAGGAGGCAAAAAGATAAAAAAAAATGTCTTTGGGTAATAAGGAAAAGTGTTCAAAGTGTTCAGTTCCTTTGGTCAACTCTCGGCCTCAGATTGTAGCGTGTTTTGCTCGGCACGGTCTGGTCCTTAAACACAATCTCTAGATTGGTAGTGTCTATTCGAAGATGCGCAGTCACAGCGGCTTGAAGAATGTCGTCGTCCACTTTCTCAGACTGAGTTCCATAAATTTGAGCATCACTGAAAGGCACAAAACAAGGAATCGCTGCAGATTCAGATTCCCTTATGCCACTGCGGATCCACTGGTCGAAGGGTAACGGCAATGGCACCTTTTTACAGTGCACGCCATGTATCCAGTACCAACTTAATGAGAATTTTAATAGAAAATGCAGACCAAAAAGTGACAAAATTACAGGCAGAAATTGTGGAACTAGAGAAGGAGATAGAAGCCCTCAATCTTAAGGATGCAACTGAAAAAAACTATAAGATCCTTGAAGAGATCCTGATCAAGCATCAAAATGACATCAAGGACCGCAAGGCTAAGCAAATACGCAGGGATGAAGCAGATTATCGTGAAGGTAGAGTATTCACCTTTGCTAAAAAATATGACCAACAATTCCAGAAACCAGCTAGCAACCAACAAACTGCCAGATCTGGCGCTTCAAATATCTCCTCGAGCAACACCTCTCTGAGCAGCGTTCCTGAAACGGAGAGTGAACAGAAGAAAACACGACCGGCAATCAAGATTCTAGAACCACACCAACAACCTCCGGAGCCAGCAATACTTTTTCTCGGGAAGTGAGGACAATGAAAATAACAAATCGCACAAGAGTAAATCAAACCCACACAAAACCCGCAGAGGTCAGAGAGGAGGACAAAGACGACTACAGAGGGAGATTGAGGTCCGGCAACAAGAAATGAGCAATACACCTGATCAGGATGTACAGGTGATTAACCTCTCATCTGTAAACCTGGATAGACATATGATTTCATTGTTGAGCAAAGGCCTAAGTTTCAATCCCACGGAACATGGGGATCCATGTAGGATGAAGATTGACCTGTTCAATTATATTAGAGGACTCAAATTAAAAAAACACTTCTGGGGCACACCAACAGATAGTGCCACTTGCACTGACGATCCGGCAGAGGTCACTACCAACCCTATTAGCATCCAAGAGGTCTGGCCTCACACTTGCTACTGTCGATCACGGATTTTGATGATCCTCCTAATTCCTTCAATGACTTATTAACCGATTTGGAACTGAAGACAAACAGTACCATAGACAGTGGCCTAAAAAGTAAATCAAAATGGACACCCACTTTGCCCAGCGGCAACACCATTGACACCTTCTACAAACTAGTATTGGAAGATATCAATAAATATGAGGCTAAAGTCTCTAACCAGAGACATATGAAAAATGACAATCTAACCAGAGAAGAAAGAATAGCGTTAAAAGTTCTGAGTGACAACCAGGACCTTGTCATCCGTGAAGCGGATAAAGGGGGAAATGTAGTGGTAATGAATAAGGAAGATTACAACGCAGAAATTCTCTCCCAACTTTCTGACAACTCCTGTTATGAAGCAATATCCAGCAATCCCATGGGTCCCTTAACACTACGGATCAATAACCATCTGAGAGACTGGAAGGATGCGGGCCTGATAAACGATGCGGAATATCTGTACTTAAAAGTGACACGTCCATCTTATCCTTGGCTATATACTCTCCCTAAAATCCACAAACCAGCTGTATTCCCACCAGGGAGACCCATTGTGTCTGGGATTGGGGGTCCGACAGAGAGACTCTCGCAATACGTTGATAAGTTCCTGAATCCATTGGTGAAGAACATGCCATCCTACATACAGGATTCAAAACACATCTTGAGTATCCTGGCAGATATCACGTGGCAACCTGGATTGATAATGGCGACCCTCGATGTGGTATCCCTATATGCCTCTATTGAACCGGACCTAGGATTAGCAGCCGTAACCAGAGCATTAAATACCAGACCCATCACACTGCTTGAGCATACCAAAATGCTGGTAACAATGATGGATATCATTTTAAACCATAATTTCTTTGTATTTGACAAAAAATGGTATAGACAAACAAGGGGGGTAGCCATGGGCTCAAGGTTTTCCCCCTCTTTTGCTAACATCTACATGGGAGCTCTTGAGACAGATATGATTTGGAGCATCAGAGGTAGTAAATGGATTGACTATATACTTTACTGGGGTCGCTACATAGACGATTGCCTTCTAATATTGTCAGGAACTGAAACTACACTCTTGGAATTTTGTGCATATCTAAATGACAATGAAATGAACATGCGATTCACCACGCATATCAGCACTTCCAATGTTTCCTTTCTAGACCTAGAGCTATACATCAAAAATGGGACTCTACATAGCAGACTATTCCGCAAAAAAACAGCATGCAATTCAATTCTTCATAGTAACAGTTGCCATCCTGTCCATCAGATAAACGGTATCCCTTATGGGGAATTTATGCGAGCGAGAAGGAACTGTAGCGAGAAGCAAGAATTTGAAACCTGCATAAAAGATATGCAGTCCAGGTTTTCCAAAAGAGGTTATAAACCTCAGATCATCTCTAAAGCGGACAAGAAGATAAAAAAAATAAGCAGAGAGTCAACCTTAACACCCAACAATCCTACAGTGAACAAAAATCAACAACTTGTGAGACTTATCACAGACTTCATGAACTAAGTCCTGTGGTACGGAAGAGTTTTCATAAACATTGGGGGATCCTTAGTGCTGACAGAACTCTAACAACCGCAATAGGAAGTCATCCCCAAATAACCTTTCACAGAGGAAGGAATCTAAAAAACAGACTAAGCCCAACTGTGCCCAAAGACACAAAGACTTGTGATTGGCTGACCCAGAAATCAAAAGGTTTTTTCAAATGCGGAATGTGCTCAATGTGCAGATGGGCAAAGCATGGAACCAAGACATTTTTGGATCACAGATCTAAAGTATACACAATCAAAACAAACATCAACTGCGACACGAAATTCACAGTGTACATTATTGAATGTGCCTGCAAAAGTAGATATGTGGGAAGCACAATCAGGGCACTCAGAGAGCGCATAAGAGAGCACGCAAGAGCATATGCCACCAAGGATCCAAGATACCCCATGGCTATACATATGGCCTCATGTCCCTCACAAGGAAATACTAAATCCTTCACCTTCTATGGCATTGATGTTGTACAAGCTACAGTAAGAGGAGGTAACAGGGAACTACGCCTCAGAAGACAAGAGGCACTATGGATCATGCGTTTAGATGCAACTAGAACCGGCCAGAACACTGATGATGAACTGCATTTCCCTTTGGGGTCAGACACCTAGGTTGATCCCTCATCGGACATTCTATTTTAAGCTTATTAGGGTCCAACATCTGGGTTGATCCCGTATCAGACATTCTATTCAAAATTTCTGCTTTATATATAGTGAATGTACAAATGAACGTTTTAAGAGGATTGATTTTTGTTACCAATGATTCTAATGCACTAGTTTTTCTCTACTAATATGTATAATTGCCAAGTTAGGTTAAACATATGAACCAATGTTAAGGGTATGACTATGCAGACAGTGACGATCTATCTTTCCACAAGGAATCAATTCCTCAATGGATACCTTAGATTTTGAGGTTTCAAGATCCTTTTCCTCCCAGTTTTTAAAGGGAGTTTGTTTTCAATTTCTGCCGATTTCTGCCCATCCCGAATTTAATGTATCCAAATGTATCAATTGGACCTATATAATGGTCTTTTTCTCATTAATATTCTAACTCACCTAACCACCTCAATCACGGGCAGCTGTGAATTAATCAAAATATTAACATGGTCCTTTTTTAACTGAAAACATTCTTTTTTCACTAAAATATTCTTTTTTCACTAGAATCTTCTGTTTTCACTGGAATTTTTATTTCACCATCTAAACATAACTTTCCCACTTGGAAATCCTGATGATAATAATTATTTCTGAATTTTGATTGAGGATTTCCTACGTTCTGGGCCGTAGTGATAGTAACTCTTCCTTTTTTTGCCATTGATCTCTACCTGAGCAGTCTAGCTTTTCACGCGACTGGCGCATTTAAAAGGGGCGGGAACAACTACTTTCGTTGTTCCCGCACTTGGAGACCGAAGCTATACAAGCTGATTCACAGGCTGAACACGGGTAAGAGTTCTGATGATCTCCGCGGAGATAACTTTTCATTGTGAACATATTCACAATGTAAGACCCCCACCCTTGCTACCCTTATTTCCCATTTTCCTTTAAATTCCAGCCTGAATACAGTTAGAGACATTTACTTGCTGTGAAACTTCAAATCCGAAAGTCTGCTGACGGCACCCGGAAATACCGATTGGTGCCGTGACCTATCACACAACAAAACCACCCGATAAGGACCGGGTTGGAACTATCACCGGCTCCCCGGTGAGTTCATTTAATTAGAGTACCATGAACTTTGTTTGTGCCCATTTTGCGTGTCGAATTAAGACACCAACAATCCCTTTATTTTCCCTTTTACAGACCACGCGCCTCGATCAATAAGATCAGGTAATTACCCAAATTTCCTCAATTGTAGTCTGTCTTTCGCAGTTGCCTCCACAATTATGATTCATTATGAAGTGTCGAACTGAATGGAATGGTCCGGTTGGAATTTCAGTTACCATTAATGATTGTAGTTAATGACACGGCGTTATGTTTCGTTTTCACCATATGACCAAGCTGAGCGGTACCCCTTTGACGTACATGTGAAGGGAGATGTTGAAAATGTTGGCTTAAGTTAAGGCTTGGAACTGATAATTACTTGGTTAGATTGACACTGTGCACGTTATTATTCAAGGGCTACCTGGGTATTTACGCAAACAAGGTGTGTGTGACAATGAAGAATTTTGTGACTTAGCTCATTTTAAACCCTCTAAAAATCAATGATAGTTATATGTATTCTCAAAAAACAGTTTCCATATTGATAGTCTCGGTGTTAATAAAAAGCATTGATAGTCCCAATGTAAGTATAAGTGGCTCAAACAACCTTTGGATTACCTTTAGATTACGTTGAACCATGTTTTGTAAACTTCTTAAAAAAATGTGCTTTGGCAATTTTTGAGCGTTATTAGAAACCATTATACAGTATTCTACAAATAATTTTGGTACTAAATTATTTATACTCTGAGTAGCATCCAAGAAGAAATTGTGTTTTTTCTAGTAAAGACATTCTATAGTATGACAATCAATTTTGGTAATTCACCTCACAGCACACTTTTTGTTTATTGAAGATAGGAGCATATGCGCCGTATGTCACGACACATTACTCTATTGCACAGATTTAGACTGATTAACAAACATGCGAAAATGTTCTTTTCAATTACAGTGCAAAAGTCACCATTATTATTTTTTTATTCCTGCCCCTCCTGTGTTGGTTTCCACTTCACTGGTGTCCTTCTGGTCACACGTATTTTTCGTGTGCTTGTAATATCCGTTTATGTTTTTCATTATATTTCATTATATCCTTTATATAGCCCTGAAGAGTCACAGCCACATGCTGTGATGAAACATGTGTAGGCTTAAGTGACAGGTACAGTGATTCCCGAGAGGTGGACACTGTTGATGAATAAAATCTTTTGAAAATTTCCATTTGGTGTGATCTATCCCGAATGAATGAACACTTGATGATGAGAATATCATTTGAATACGTATAGTGTGCTCTGAAATTAGATGGGCGTCCGAAGACCACTTCATATGGGCTAAGTCCCATGCGAGAGTGCACAGTAGTTCTGGTTGACAAAAGAGCCAGGGGCAAGGCGTCAGGCCAAGCAAGGCCCGTACTGGCTTGAATATTGACTAGTTTAAGCTTGAGTGTACCATTATAACACTCAACCAAACCCGCTGACTGTGGATGGTTTGCCGCATGAAACTTCTGTCTAATACCAAGACCAGAACACACTTTCTGCATAATTTGACCCACAAATTCACTTCCATTGTCACTCCAGACAATTCGCGGCAAACCAAACCTGGGAAACAACTCTTTAAGCAACACTTTAGCAGTTGACAGAGCAGTATTATCATTCAAGGTGTAGGCCTCTATTCAATGGGAAAAGGCACATACCACCACCAGAACATACTTAAGGTTGTTGCATCGATCCATGTGAATGTAATCAATCTGCAACACCTCAAAAGGATATGACGGGGGAGCGAAATGACCTGCAGGAGTTGGGGTATCCTTTCCTGGGTTATGCATTAGACAAACAATACAATGCTTAACCACATTCTCTGCACATTTCGGGATTCCTTCATTCTGCCACACAGGAGCCAAGAGCTTACATATGCCTTTCGCGCTAATGTGAGCTGGACCATGAGCCATAGTCACGACCAGCAACACATAAGCATCCAGTAATAACCATCGCTGATGTTCCCACAACTCCGTCCAACAACCCATCGAGTCTAACATTCCCGTACTTTCTTTCCACGTACTCAATTCCTTCTCTGCAGCCTCTCCCTGAATCTTTTTCACACTCTCAATAGTGTCTTCACACATTCCAATTTCCCTAACCCAATTTGCAGGACCTGCCACATACATTCGGCTAGTGGCGTCTCTAGCTGTAGTTTTTGCTACCTCATCTGCAAACGCATTTCCACGACCCACATCATCTGTGACTTTCCTATGCGCGCTGCACTTTATGATCGCTATCTGTGCAGGTAAAGTAAGTGACTCAAGAAGATCAGTCACCAACTGACCATGCTGGATCTTTGTCCCGTGAGAGGTAAAGAATCCTCTCTCCCTCCATAATTTACCAAAGCTATGTGCAACGCCAAAAGCATACTGACTATCAGTGTACACATTCACTCTCTTTCCCTTCGACAACACACACGCTCTAGTCAAGGCTATCAATTCAGCTGCTTGAGCTGAATTATGTCCGATACGTGCCGTCTCAACAATTGTGCATAAGGTGGTGACAGCATAGGCAGAAGTAGTTTCCCCATTTGGAAGCTTGAAACAAGAACCGTCCACCGATAGGATCCCATCCGGGTCCTTGAGCGAAGTGTCCTTCAAATCAATCCTACCCTTCGTTTCTTCTTCTGTTCGAAGAAATCAATCATGTTTTTCCTGAACGTCTTTCTCATCTGGGAGTGGCAACTATGTAGCTGGATTTAACTTGTTACATCTTTTGATATGCACATGACTCGCCAGAAGTGTCAGCTCGTATACAGACAAACGAGCACTCGTAAGATGCTGTGTTCTTGTTCTGTTCAACAAGGTATCCACTGCATGTGGAACCATAACAATGAGTGTGTTATCCAACACTAATCCAGCAGACTGTCTAATAGAAATCGCCGCAGCTGCTGTAGCTCTGAGACAACTGGGCAAAGCTTTAGCTGCTGGGTCTAGTGTAGCCGAGAAATAGGCACATGGCCTCTGCTTATCTCCAAATTGCTATGTCAAGACTGACAATGCGCAACCCTCTCTCTCGTGAACGTACAGTGTAAAGAACTTGCTATAATTTGGGGTACCCAACACTGGAGCAGAACACAGAGCAGTACGTAGGTCAACAAAACTTTTCTGACATTCATCCGTCCAAGGGAGCGGATGGGGCGTATCTTTCAACGTAAGCGCCAACAATGGTTTGGCCAAAAGTGAAAAATTGGGAATCCATTGTCTACAGTAGGAAGTGATACCCAAAAAGGCACGCACATCTCTCTGTGAAATAACCTGGATATGTTCTGGGGTCAATCGCCTTCCCTCCTTCGACAAGAGATGACCTAGATAGGTAACCTCTTGGCGGGCATATTGCAACTTAGAGGGCGACACCTTATGATGTAGAGTAGACAAATGATGCAACAACGCAACAGTCACACTCTTATACACATCTTCCGTATCAGCAGCCACCAGCAAATCGTCCACATACTGAATAAGCGTAGCGCCTGGAGGCAAGGAGAAAGCATCAAGTTGTGACTTAAGAGCCTTGCTATAGATGGAGGGACTTTCACAATAACCTTGAGGTGCTCTTTTAAATCGGAAACTTCGGCCACCTAGAGAGAAACCAAAGATATCCCTACTTTCTTCAGCAATAGGAATACTAAAGAAAGCATTTTTAAGATCTATGACTGAAAACCAAGCTGCCGAAGCAGGAATCCTCGTCAACAAAGCTGTAATGTCCGGAACAACAGGAAACTGTGGCACAACAATTTTATTGACTTCTCTAAGGTCAATAACAAATCGATAAACAGGAGGCTGTGAAGGATCAGTTCTCTTAAGAATCGGAAGAATAGGGCTGTTACAAACATTGCCTCTCGTTTCTTCGACCACGCCCTTCTGAATAGAGTCATCAACAATAGCCAAAAGTGCTCTCTCACCATCACTAGAGATACGGTATTGGGGAATGCGTGGCATTCTAACATTTTCTTTAACTGTGACAACATACGGTGGGATTGCAAGACGACCCACGTCATTTGGGCCTGTAGCCCAAAGACTTTCAGGAAGAGAAAGCAACTCAGGTGGAAACTGGTCTAGGGACAAATACATAGAAGATGTCAATTTCTTCCCTAACGCAAGATGCACGCCAGAAGGAGAACAATACAATGTTGCATGTAGTCTTTTCAACAAATTCAGACCCAGCAGGTTCTCACCACAACCAGTTGTCAGAATAAGTGAAGCATCCAAATCATAAGGACCAATCGAAACAGGCAAGGGACAAGAAACTGGATTACGGACTGGGGCGCCAGAAAATCCTACAGAAGTATTTATTAAGCCAGACAAAGGTGCCCCAGGGAGTTTAGAATGAATGATAGAATGTCTCATCGCACCAGTATCCAAATGAAACGGTTCTGAAACACCCATAGTATTGACAGTGACATATGGCCCATTTTGATCTACTGGAATCGACACAACTCCCTTACTTCGTCCATGGCTGTCCTATTCGATATGAAAATCGTAAGCCCTGTCTTCAACACGATAATCATCATTATAATACTGCGCAGACTGAACTTTCTGCTGATCAAAGAAATTCATAGTAGGTGGAGAAAAAGAACGCTGCTCCTGAGAGGACACACATCTTCCTCTACCTCTAGATCCTGACTGGAAATTACCACGACCTCGTGGAGCAGACATCCCATTATTACGTTGTAATAAAACGGGACAACTATTCTTGAAATGTCCCTCTTCCCTACAGTACGCACATTGATTAGGACCTAACAAAGGTCGTGGTACAAAAGTCTCAGGCTTCTGGAACACCTTCTGAAACTGTGGAGGCTGAGAAAACTGAGGCTATGCAGGACGCGGAGGATAAGCTTCTAGCTCCTGCTCCACCCCAACTACTCCCCCACTCCATGCTTGGGATCCTATTTCCCCCCCGCTCCTAAAAAAGTATCTCCAAGACATCACTTCTGGTTCACCCTTAGACCCAATGCCTCCTCAAATTCTGAAATCTCTGGACCCAACCTCACTTCACATTATCTTGGATGTCTTAAATGCTTCATTAGCTGAAGCAATTGTCCCAAACGAATGGAAGCACGCAATGGTGGTCCCATTACTAAAAAAGGCGAACGCAGATCCTAACAACCCCTCCAATTTCCGCCCCATTTCTTTGCTTTCATGTTTCTCCAAAATCTTGGAAAAACACGTTAATTCCCTACTCAATTCCCATGTTGAATCTTCTAATCTCCTCCATGGTTCTCAATCCGGTTTCAGGGCTGGCTTCTCCACGGAAACCTCGCTCCTTGGCGTGTCGGAGACCATCAGACGTCAGGTGGACAATGGGGAGACTGTGGCACTCATCTTACTTGACTTGAGTGCCGCATTCGACACCGTCTCCCATTCCATCTTACTGTCCTCCCTCGCACTTCGAACACAGAGACCCGGGAGAAACGAAAGAAACAAGACGTCTTTCAGACGTCAAAACTCACACGAGGCCGTAGAGCGCCCTCTACCAGTCCTCGATCTAAGAACACTTAGATACTGAGTGAATCAACACTATTTTATCATTATACCTTCTCCCGGGTGATCCACAAAAGCGCATTACGCTTGTAAGCTAGTTTACTTCACTTGATTATTGAAATGTGCTGGTCTTGGGCCCTTCCGGGTCGGAAGTATCACCGGAAGAGCGACCTCTTGGTCCAAGCACAACCATTTGAGCCCTGAAGATTCGCGAGATGCGATGAAACACGTGTCGGCTGGTTGTTCTCAAGCTGTGATTTATTAAAACAAGGAGACCAAGACCTTTTTACAACACATGTTCATTTATTTACATCAACCACTGTATATTACTGTTGTTTTTCTGCACTATATTGAACATTTGTTTTAGGCCACATTGTGACCATCTTGTACTTACTGAGTGTGTGCATAGGGTATGTTTCTTTCCAAATAACATATCAACATCGGCCAAATTCATAATACAGGCCTCAACTGTTTGAGACAATTCTTTATAATATCCAGCAGGATTTTTACGGGGGTCCGGAAGAGTTTGTTTAAGCGCCAATACTTCAGACCTTTTCCAGGGTTCATGGACCCATATACGCTGGAAATGAGCAGGGACAGGAGGTGGGCAATTCACTGCTTCTCTCCATACGGGAGGAACTTCACGCATCAGATAATTCTTAATGCCCTGTTTATTAACAGGATCAGTCTCGGAAAAAGTCAGGGATAAAAACATGGCTCGAAACGCAACGAGTCTATTCACCGCTTCTTCAACTCGTGGTCCTACAATAAAACCTTTATCAAAATCAGCTTGTAACTTCAGTAGCTCCGAAGGAACTGTATCTAACTCCATATCTTCCCATCCTTTAATAAGAGTTTGACACATGATATTAAAAACGCATCTCTGCGTGGGCTCTACCCATTGATGGAAGGAACTCATAATGTCTTCTGTACTATATTCTAGTCCATTCTCAATCCAATTTACGAGTGAGAGAAAACAAAAATACTTTCTCGTCCATAAGAGGAAGTTGACAACGAGATGGTCGTCTAGAGAAAGCTGGAGACAGATTCAATGACCCAAGAAAAGGAGAAACAAAGTTCGAGACAGCATCTGCTATACTCCTATGTGAGGTAGGAGAATCCCTTAAGAGAATAGGAGGTATTACAGATGTAGAAGGCAACGGAGACTGAAACATAGCCGACTGGGAAACAAGAGCAGGGGATTGTAGAGGAGGTGGGGGCTGAATTACAGGATGTAAAGGCGGAGCAGAGACAGGCAAAGGAGCATTAGTAGGCTGAGCCAGTTGCTGAACAATCGGCAATTGAGCAACCACAGGTTGAGCAATAGGAGGGGGTAACAGAGGTGCATTAGGATTTTGGGCATAGGGCGGAGGTGAATTCTATAAACAAGACATTAGGGAATCTTCCTCCAATTCCTTACTTTTATCTGGAGAGGAAGTAGGCAGCATCGGATAGCATCTATCTATCGCCATACGATGTTGTCTCTCCAGTATCTCATTCGCACCATCTACTTCATTAGTTTTAAACTGCTGAGCAGCATGTACGATTGACATGTCTTGCGCTTTCCTATCTCTTTTGGCTTGCTTAATTTCTTTCTGTTTGGCTCCCTTACGCCAAAGGCGAAAAGAGTCAAACATTGCCGACCGGGCTTTTCTTCTAAACAGAATCGCTTTCAAGTTATCTAGTATGGCGGGGTCAAAACTACCATTTTGGGGCCATCTCAAAACTCCACTATTTTTCGTGTATCGGACCCATGTCTCGTTAAAGGTAATGGGATCAATACCATGTTTCGAATAGAGCTCATAAGTGGGAGTTCCAACTGGAGGAATCGGACATGAATCCTTCAACTGGGAATCCCTAGTACAACCTAAGCAACAAATTATTTTAAACTTACTCAGTCCAGGCATCGTTACTTCTCTAGACTGCTCACAAACAACAAGGGGTGTAAATCAATGAAACAGTACAAACGTACTTACCCCTTGGCTTCGGTTATTGCAATACCCAAATAAAAACCCAAAAAACAAGACAAAACAAAGTTTGTGGGAGCGACCCACCAAATATCTAACTAAGGATCGTCCTACACCAGCGAAGGTCCGTCTATCGTTTCGCTTTACCAAACATCATCAAAGGGTCCAAGGCAGGGTGACAGTCAGGGCAGCAGTTGTCAGCAGCCGTCAGAAAGGAGTAGCCGCGCTGTAAAAGACCTTTGTTCCACTTTCGACATACAGTGGTCGATCACGTGGTGCGCCTCCTCCGGAATTTTCTTGCGGGGCTCCTCATGACCCTCGGGCTCAACCGCAACCACTGAAGTCGCCCCACATTGGGCGCCAATTGGAGAACCGCAGCCTTAACGCCCGGCGGCGCACGGTACGCCTGAAATCCCCGGGATTCACCTGCCTTGTCAGAAACAGAGACACAGACTCTTCGTCTGGCATAGAAGATTGTACTTATTAGCTGCAGCTAGTACAGTGGTCTTAGAAGTCGTTGGTATAACGAGGTTCAAATGAGACTGCCACTTAACTCCGTGGCGCACAGGTTTATATACAGTACAATACAATGCAAAATGCAATCACACAAGAGCATGAGACATAGGCAAATGTTATAGGCAATGCTTTAAGTCCAAAGCAACTCAAGTTCCCGGTTATGTTTGTCACTCGACCCCTTAAGCAAATTACAAACAAATCCACACAATTCGGTTTACAAGTAGGGAAAACACAGCCGTATGTTTTAGAAGGACAGTCGTAAAACAAGAGAATGCATGAGACGTGTAGCGAAGGACAGCAGATAAGATAACTTAAAGGAAAGAATGGTGCGAACCAACAGAAAGTCCGGACGGGGATTAATCAGCTCAGGCAGGAATTAGTGTACTAGGCCAGACCCTGACACTCGTTAGTAAACATAGGCAAAGAAGCCACCTGACACGTAAATGCAGAAACGACAAAAACATCGCGTTTGTCGCGCTGCCTGAGTAAGGGCAACACAACATGGCTGCGACTACAAAATGGAGGCTGAGCACGAATGAATTCGCAATTTACAGAACCTCAACAGGCCCACACAAGGAGCTTTGGCTGGAAAGTGCCGTGACTCATTACTGGAATCAGCTGCTACCAATTGCTAGTAGTGTCAGAGGTTGGCATGAGGATTTTAGTCACCCACATTCTAAAAGGAGTATCCCCAGCGAACAGTGCATTCCGTTAGCGAAAGAATGCTGTGTTGGTGTAGACAACTTGTCAAGAATCTTGGGACACAGGTTTCTTGCACCAGAAAGCATACTAGGGCTGACATAACAGTTAAAATAAGGAGAAGGTTGTTATATGGACCTGTGTCACGGACTTTTGATCTTGCAACAGCTCAGGCCTTTGATGGTCCTGATGAAATGAATCATCAGGTAACTTTATGTATAACATAAAACGTCATCGCAGTTGTCTGTTGTGCGTTCTCACTGAGTTGCAGAGAGATATTGCAGCGACTTTTGATCAGCAGTGCTACAAGAGAGGGTCCATCCTGTGAGCAGGAGCAACATTAAAAGTGCACTGTTCTTCCTCATGTGACCTTCTCTCAAAACTGGGACTTGAAGTTGATTCGGTGAAAAGTGCCAGACGCCAAAACAGATGTTGAGAAAGAGGGACTTTCATAGAAAGTATGCGTCTTCTGGTCACCTACGCTCGACAAATCTGGCCTAATCTTTCATGAGCTTCAGACCCACCCAAGGAGGGTGTAACAGGTACATCTGCTGGTGTTTGTCCAAGATCACACTGGCTGTATGTAGAGCTTCTCACCTGTCACTGCTGAACACTCTCATCAAAGAGTGAAAAGAGTGTTTATGACTGTGTATCCTGGCAGAGGGGAGGGACTATTCTGACATAGGGGTCAATTTATATAATGGCAGACAGCCTGTTGTCCTGCCAGGCAGATGAAATAAATTACTCCATCCCCCTGGTGTAGGGACCGCCTGCGAAATGTATAAATGACTGCCAACCTGGTGGTCGTCTATAAAGCATTGGCAGGAACCGCTGTCATGGCGCTGTCACAGCAGCTCTTGTCAATTCATATTGCTGCATGGTGCAGGGTTGCGTCACCTTGATGCAACCCTATATCAGTCAGTTTTTTAAAATTGATTATTGATTATCCAACACGGAATTTTGTTTTTCAAAAGAAAAGTGCATGTAATCCTGCAATAAATGTGCTGTCCAATCAGCGACATGTCTTTAGGTACAAAAAGAATACTTTACTTATGTTAAGTTTGATTGCTTACTAAATAAAGTTGCACTACATTGGCACTCTAATGTTCTTTATTTCATGTTCCTCTATGTGAAATGCTTGTAGAGCTGGGCAGCAGGTCTCTGTGCTCCCTCAGTATAAAGAGAGCAGGGTACACCGGGGCATGTCTGATCAGAGCTGCTGCTGGTAGAGGCTTCAGAGAGGGGTCTTGTTCAGGCAGGAGCATTCATACATTACTCTTGCGGGCACTGCGTAAGGGTGGGAAGGTGGGACCTGCCTGCTCTGGCACTTGAGTCCTGCGTCAGACTGAGGATCAGAGTGGCAGTGCAGTGGCTGGAGGGGGGTCCAGAGATTCTCTGCACTCTTGTGGTGTGAGTGCCACTGCTCTTCATGCGAAGAACCTTCCTTATTCCAGCCATGAGCTCCAGGCCCCACAACTGCAAATTAGATTATTTTCTGAGGGGGAGGAGCACAGCGTGTTTCCAAGTATCAGGGGAAAATGCCAGAAGCAAGAGATGTATTCCATATATGATCCAGCACATGGATAAACGAGTGGGCTAGCTCTTTCCTCAATTTAGGGGGGCAGGGGTCCTCTGGGGATCCTGACTTACATCTCCGGATCTCTGCCAATGCTTCCTGCTGGGAGGTGATTCAGAAAGGGGGTGGTGATGAACAGAGTGTCTGAATTAAGCAGACCACTCTTACCCAGTCCAAAGATCAGGGCTTGATCCATCACCGTTATTTATCTCACTGCACCATCCCAGCTCAGAACCTGGCTATATGCAAATCAGTCTGTCCCTGGCCCAGTGCATCATGGGAACAGGGCAGACTAAACTACCAAGCCAATTCTTCACCAGAAAGGAGACAAGCTACCGGGGACCGGTTTCTGGCATTTCAGCCGTCTTCGGCCCGGCTTGCTTGAATCCTGATGGTGCAGTGAGAAAGGGACTCATGTCTGAGTATACCCTGCCACACTTATAGTGGCCAAAAACGATTCAGAAAGGGGGTGGTGATGAACAGAGTGTCTGAATTAAGCAGACCACTCTTACCTAGTCCAAAGATCAGGGCTTGATCCATCACCGTTATTTATCTCACTGCACCATCCCAGCTCAGAACCTGGCTATATGCAAATCAGTCTGTCCCTGGCCCAGTGCATCATGGGAACAGGGCAGACTAAACTACCAAGCCAATTCTTCACCAGAAAGGAGACAAGCTACCGGGGACCGGTTTCTGGCATTTCAGCCGTCTTCGGCCCGGCTTGCTTGAATCCTGATGGTGCAGTGAGAAAGGGACTCATGTCTGAGTATACCCTGCCACACTTATAGTGGCCAAAAACGATTCAGAAAGGGGGTGGTGATGAACAGAGTGTCTGAATTAAGCAGACCACTCTTACCCAGTCCAAAGATCAGGGCTTGATCCATCACCGTTATTTATCTCACTGCACCATCCCAGCTCAGAACCTGGCTATATGCAAATCAGTCTGTCCCTGGCCCAGTGCATCATGGGAACAGGGCAGACTAAACTACCAAGCCAATTCTTCACCAGAAAGGAGACAAGCTACCGGGGACCGGTTTCTGGCATTTCAGCCGTCTTCGGCCCGGCTTGCTTGAATCCTGATGGTGCAGTGAGAAAGGGACTCATGTCTGAGTATACCCTGCCACACTTATAGTGGCCAAAAACGATTCAGAAAGGGGGTGGTGATGAACAGAGTGTCTGAATTAAGCAGACCACTCTTACCCAGTCCAAAGATCAGGGCTTGATCCATCACCGTTATTTATCTCACTGCACCATCCCAGCTCAGAACCTGGCTATATGCAAATCAGTCTGTCCCTGGCCCAGTGCATCATGGGAACAGGGCAGACTAAACTACCAAGCCAATTCTTCACCAGAAAGGAGACAAGCTACCGGGGACCGGTTTCTGGCATTTCAGCCGTCTTCGGCCCGGCTTGCTTGAATCCTGATGGTGCAGTGAGAAAGGGACTCATGTCTGAGTATACCCTGCCACACTTATAGTGGCCAAAAACGATTCAGAAAGGGGGTGGTGATGAACAGAGTGTCTGAATTAAGCAGACCACTCTTACCCAGTCCAAAGATCAGGGCTTGATCCATCACCGTTATTTATCTCACTGCACCATCCCAGCTCAGAACCTGGCTATATGCAAATCAGTCTGTCCCTGGCCCAGTGCATCATGGGAACAGGGCAGACTAAACTACCAAGCCAATTCTTCACCAGAAAGGAGACAAGCTACCGGGGACCGGTTTCTGGCATTTCAGCCGTCTTCGGCCCGGCTTGCTTGAATCCTGATGGTGCAGTGAGAAAGGGACTCATGTCTGAGTATACCCTGCCACACTTATAGTGGCCAAAAACGATTCAGAAAGGGGGTGGTGATGAACAGAGTGTCCGAATTAAGCAGACCACTCTTACCCAGTCCAAAGATCAGGGCTTGATCCATCACCGTTATTTATCTCACTGCACCATCCCAGCTCAGAACCTGGCTATATGCAAATCAGTCTGTCCCTGGCCCAGTGCATCATAGGAACAGGGCAGACTAAACTACCAAGCCAATTCTTCACCAGAAAGGAGACAAGCTACCGGGGACCGGTTTCTGGCATTTCAGCCATCTTCGGCCCGGCTTGCTTGAATCCTGATGGTGCAGTGAGAAAGGGACTCATGTCTGAGTATACCCTGCCACACTTATAGTGGCCAAAAACGATTCAGAAAGGGGGTGGTGATGAACAGAGTGTCTGAATTAAGCAGACCACTCTTACCCAGTCCAAAGATCAGGGCTTGATCCATCACCGTTATTTATCTCACTGCACCATCCCAGCTCAGAACCTGGCTATATGCAAATCAGTCTGTCCCTGGCCCAGTGCATCATGGGAACAGGGCAGACTAAACTACCAAGCCAATTCTTCACCAGAAAGGAGACAAGCTACCGGGGACCGGTTTCTGGCATTTCAGCCGTCTTCCGCCCGGCTTGCTTGAATCCTGATGGTGCAGTGAGAAAGGGACTCATGTCTGAGTATACCCTGCCACACTTATAGTGGTCAAAAACGATTCAGAAAGGGGGTGGTGATGAACAGAGTGTCTGAATTAAGCAGACCACTCTTACCCAGTCCAAAGATCAGGGCTTGATCCATCACCGTTATTTATCTCACTGCACCATCCCAGCTCAGAACCTGGCTATATGCAAATCAGTCTGTCCCTGGCCCAGTGCATCATGGGAACAGGGCAGACTAAACTACCAAGCCAATTCTTCACCAGAAAGGAGACAAGCTACCGGGGACCGGTTTCTGGCATTTCAGCCGTCTTCGGCCCGGCTTGCTTGAATCCTGATGGTGCAGTGAGAAAGGGACTCATGTCTGAGTATACCCTGCCACACTTATAGTGGCCAAAAACGATTCAGAAAGGGGGTGGTGATGATTTTCTGAGGGGGAGGAGCACAGCGTGTTTCCAAGTATCAGGGGAAAATGCCAGAAGCAAGAGATGTATTCCATATATGATCCAGCACATGGATAAACGAGTGGGCTAGCTCTTTCCTCAATTTAGGGGGGCAGGGGTCCTCTGGGGATCCTGACTTACATCTCCGGATCTCTGCCAATGCTTCCTGCTGGGAGGTGGGAAGGAATTCTTTAAGGGAGAACTCGGGATTACTACTCCCACTGTCTTCTGATTATTCAGTCTCTGCTGCAGTTGTAAAGCTGTCATAGACTTTCCCAATTTTGCTATCGAAGAAGTCAGACATTTTTGCACACAGAGAAGGGGTCGGCTGAACTTCAATCTCCAGCTCCCTCGGTTTGGAGTAGGAGCTAATGACTCTAAATATTTCTTTACTTGAGTTTGCCGCATTGTCAATGCTCTTCACCAAGTAATCTTTCCTTGCCTCTCGCATCATTTTGTGGAGCTCTTTCAGTGCTTTCTTGTATGCCTGTTTGGCCGTTGCGCAGTAATCCACCCTCCACAAGCGTTCCAATTTTTTACACCTACTTTTATTTCCCCTGAGAGTCTCTGAGAACCAGGGGTCCGAGGGGGATTTCCTCATAGTTTTTATAACTCTGGCTGGGGCAGTGGACTCCAAAGCAGTGGAAATCCACCTATTTAAAGCGAGTGTATCCGCATTTGGATCAGTCGATAGGAGTGGTTAAGTATCCTGCAAAACTGGTCCTAAGGACTCCGCTGTCAGCCTCTTCCGATTTCTTTTTAAAAGATAATGAGTTCCCCCGCTCTGACTGGATTTTTCCAAACTCAATGAGAACGGAATTAAGCAATGGTCTGTCCAGACCAGTTGGGATGGGGTCTCAGTTATCAAGGAAGGGATATTAGAAAACAGAACGTCAAGGGTATGCCCTGTCCTATGGGTGGGCAGTTTAACATGCTGAATCAAGTTAGCTCCATTGAGAGACGAGGAGAGCTGAGCTGCCTGCGTACATCTCGGGTCATTCACATGTAAGTTAAAATCACCTAACGCAAAAAAGTTGGAATACTGTAATGATTTTTGGACATAAAAGTTGCAAAACTCAGGAATTATACTTGGTGAACAGTCAGGGGGTCTGTATACCTAGAGTTCCGCAAAAGAGGCCTTGGGGCCGATCTTAATGCAGAAATATAGGCCTTTCTATCACGCCCCTGTTAAGCAACCCTGAAGTGGCGATTTCCCAGGAATCCTTTATGATGATAGCTACACCCCCTCGTCTTTTTTCTCCCTCCCTATTAGCACAGCAGATTTTAAAGCCCGGGGAATGGCTAGAGCTACTGCTGATGAGACTTCATCTTTCAGCCAAGTTTCAGTCAAAAACATGGCATCCCATTCATTTAGTTTTACATGACCTGCTAGTGAAAATTCCTGAAGTAGTTTTCAACTATTGCCTAACTAGGATACCATTGGAGTAGTTTCAAGTTTATTTGATTAGCGCAGTTAATTAAAACCATTGCTATAAAATACCAGCATTAGCACAGTAATCACATTAGAAAACAAAATTGGAAAAACACACTGTCAGGATTAAAAAGTCTATACATATAAAAACAGTCTTGTAGTTACCAGTGTTTTTGCACTACTGATTTGGGCCAAAAATAAATTAGATTAAAACAGGAAGTGCTAAGCCAGGGGGAAAAAAAGTCTGTAATGAGTTTTTGGGGTGGAGGGAGAGGAAGCGCTGGGGCCAAAGAGGGTGAAAAGAGATTGTCCAGGAGTCTCACAAACTTTCCAATCCTAGCGAGCGCTTGAATGTCTGAGGAGGTAAAACACAGGGACGTTGCCTCTTAGCATGACCTGATGCCCCATTTTAGAAATACGGGTTTTAAAAGTAGTCTTCTGGGGGCATCCATGGCAGGGCAACAACACAAAAGATGCAGCCATGATTCAGTGTGGTAGGTGCACAGTCTGCAGGCCCCCCCTCCTTTGAGGGAGCCCATCTGTAAAAGGCCATAGAACAAAGGCCTAGGGGGCGCATGAACATTATGTTCTTCCGAGCCGCAGCATTCAGATTTTCCAGCAGATAAGATTGCGGTACCCCAGGATGGTATGAGATATTCAGGGGGAGCAGGACAGTAGGTGCGTTTAAAGCCTCGAGGTCCATCCAATGGGAGATTAATTTCACCTGCTTGTTGATGACTTTTTTCCAGACTGAGTATGGAATAGTGTCTGAAGTTAGCAGTGAATTGTCAATCTCTAGCGATTTTATGGCCTTTGTAATCTGACGATTCCATGGGTTTCCAGGACTGGCGAAGATTTCTTTTAGCCGGAATTTTAAGGTAGTGTCTGCAGCTTTTAATGAGCTTAAAAAATATTTCAGAGTGTCTGCCTCACAATAGATGGACTGTCTTTGTAGGCCCAGCTCCAGACATTGTCTTGGCCTCTGAATAAATTTCGGAAGATGAAAGATTTTTTTGTAGGTGGAAACTTGGGCGTGGTCAAGACTAGCAGAGCATGCACCAGGGAAGGCCTGATGCCCATAGTTTAAGGCGGGGAGTAGTGTAGCTTTGATCACCTTCAGAATGGGTTCTGCTGAAGGGCTGCTCAGGGACTGGTTCAGTCGGGTCAGGGAGTATGTTATTGCGCCTGCTCTTTTTTTCAAGCCGCTAAGTGAGCTGTTGGTCTAGAATTCTCGCAGAACCAGACTCCCAGATAATTATATTTTGGAGTTGGGTTGATCTTTGCAGGCCCAATGTGCCACCTTAGACTTCTCTTGTTCTTGCACCTGCCAAATATCAGCACCTTGGTCTTTTCCTGATTAATTTTTAGGGCATTGGCGGTATTATATGTATGGAGCATGCTTAGCACTCGTTGGAGCCCCGATTTTGCCTGGTCCATTATAACAATATTGTCAGCATATTGTAGAATATGCAGATTCCTTTTTGCAAGGCCCAGTTTTGGGGGGAGAAGATTACTTTTCTCCAAAAATATTCCCAGGTCAGCAGTATAAAGATTGAAAAAAAGAGGGGCAAGAACACAGCTTTGCTTCAAACCGTTTACGATAGCGATTTTTCTGGAGACAGTCTTTGGGCCAGTTTTGATTCGTACCCAAGTGTTCTTGTGCAGGGAGATAAGGGCACCTAGCAGACTCTGTGGAAACCCCCATTTGTACAGTTTCCTCCATAAGATGTTGCGAGACACTTTGTCAAAGGCTGCGCTGTAGTCTATAAAGCAGCAGTAGAGTGGAAGATGATTTTTTTGTGCAGCTTGTTGACTCAGAAAGACCAAGGTTGTGATGTTATCAATAGTGGAGGCCGAGGATCGGAACCCTGTTTGGAAGAAAGGTAGAATGTTGTTTTCTGCTACCCATTTTTCTAAGAGCTTAAGAATACACCGGGCATATGCCTTCGCCTCAAGATCTAATAGGGCAATAAGTCGATAGTTGGCTGGGAGCATGGGGTCTCCTTTCTTAAATATGGGGTGTGAGAAGTTGGCCTGATATATGATGCTCATTAGTTCTAGTGATCACCTTGTATCAGTCCAAACAACCCTTATGGTGATTGGTTGTAAAGTCAACCTTATAGACCAGCTATCCTAATGGTAGCATGGACAAAGCAGTCTTAGGCTAAACTCTTTTGGTATGTGAAGCCAGCTGTTTTACCACATATAACCCCTTGAATACCACATGAAAGGACACCACACAGGTTGTTATGAAAATAAACAATATATTTATTAACTAACATACACCTCTGAACTTTTTATGAGATCAGAGGGCTAAGCACATGACAAACTCTTAGGAAAAATACGTTTAAGTTGCACAAATTACAATGGTGCCCTAGGGGCACAACAAACCATATACTAAGTAAGTGGAATGTGAAAGTCGATAGGAGGAATAGAGCTGTCCAGAGGCTGTAGGATCGCTGGGACCACGCTACACTAACTTGAGGTAAGTAATAGGAGGCCCACGGAACGCGTGTGCAGAGTGTTAACTCACACGCAAGATGCGTACAAACGTGTATGGACAGTACAGTTTAAAGAAAAGGTGAGTACGGACGTTCCTGACTAGATAGGAATAAAACGACAATGGAACTGGACACTAGGAGAGTCAAGCTACCCTTGAGCACCGAAATGCTCTTGTTACCTCACCCACGGGCTGCGGGTGCATAGTTGTCAAAGTGTGTCGGGTTTCCGCGTCTATGGAGCCTTGAAGAAAGATGTTGCAGGCGACCAGGAGGAAGATGTCCGGTGCAATCCAAGGGTGGATCGGTGATGTTGAGGACCTGAAAGCAGAGGGGACAATGTTCAAAGTCACTAGCCAGTGACCGGTGTGGAACCAGGAGTGGAACCAGATGTCGTCGTCCCGATCAGGTAGGGATGGACGCTTGTCTCTGCAGCCACGTGGACCAGGTGGTGTCTTCGACGACCAGGATGGAGGCACGAGCTGTCCCATGCAGGCTCTCGCTGTCGGCGGTGTCGTCTCCGGATTCGGGTTCAACAGGCTTTGGCAAAGGCAACTCACGTGGTGAGTGGAAACGGTGTCTGGAGTGGACAAGGAGGGTCCGGGGTGCTCCTCTTTTGGAAGGGAGCAAGGGCCAGCCTGGAGCAACCAGACCAGCAGTGTGGATTTCGTGGATCGTCGTCTAGGAGGCCACAAGCCAGCCGGCAAGTGACCAGACAACGCGTCAAGCAGCAGGCAAGCAGAAGGGCCCCACGCAGATCTCGTGGAGTCTGGAGGGCTGATCTTCAATGCAGGAGCTGCTAGGAGCTGGGGCTTCTCAATCCCCAAAGCACTTCGTCGAGGTGACCTCAGAAGTCGTGCTGGAAGCGAAGTGCAGCTTCTTCCAAGATGGCCGGTCCCACGTGTCTCGTCGCACCCACGGATCTCAGCTGTGCTGCAGATGTAGGTAGAGGTCGGAGAGGTCTGGGAATCCGGGTCTCGTCGGGCTCTGAAGTCTGGATCCTCGAGGGAAGACGACAAAGTGAAGCCGCTGGACGCTGATGGTGCCTGCAGTTGCAGGGTGGATACTCCTTGCCCACAAGGGAGATTCTTCAGTCTTCTGTGGAGCAGAACGTCGAAGTCCAGAGTTTCTTCTTGTAAAGTTGTTCAGGATAATCTAAATTGGAATGGGACCAGCTCCTACCTTTATCCGGCTAAAGGGGGCTGTACTACGACTAGGTCCCTCCTCTGGGTGGGACCAGGAAGGGGGGTGGTTACACCCCCTATCCTTTGTCCGGTCTTGCGCCAGCACTTGGGCTGGAGTGCCCCAGGAACTGGTTCTGACCGGTGTATGCACAGGGACACCTTGTGTGCCCCAGGCATGTCTCATTCCTTTCAGCCCTGTCCTACCTAATACACAAAGTTCTGTCTGGGGTGGTGCTAGCACCTCCCAAGGCAGGAAACCCTTTGTCCAAGCCTCCCTCGCTGGAAGGACTCCCAGCAGCAGGAGGTCAGACTTGTGTCTGTGGTGGCAGCATCCGTTTTGCGATGCTGAGGCTGGAGTTAGCTTTAACCGGGGTTCACAGTTACATACATGTCGTGTCTCTCTAGAAGGGTGGAATGCTACCCCCGTCGCCAGAATTGGCGAGGGGGTAGTATTCCAATTCGTATGACACCTTACTCGACATGTTTTGATAATGCTATACCAAAGTTAGCAATAACCGCGAGGATTATAATGCACTTAAGAGTATATGGTATAGCGTTATCATGGAAACAGCTAAAGGACTTGGTTCCGAAAGCTGTAGACAGGCTCAGCTCATGCTAGAGCACCATCTCACATAATTCCAAGCACTCTGCCTCCAGGATTGTTAAGGCCTGCCATAGGAGTGACTGATAGGAGGATATGTGTCCATTTTAGGGTTAGATATAGGGATACTATATCTAAAGCAAAGGGTGATTACACCACCTTGCCTCGGCTGATTGATCAGCCAGTTGTGTCAGATTTTGGATGGCCAGCCAGGGGTAATATAATACATGCTGCAGCCCCTGGTAGGCCCTGAGTGCACCTATGCCCTGGGTACCTAAGGTACACTGTACAGGTGCTGATAAGGTGACTCAGTATCCAATTAGATATGTACCTAAGGTACATGGAGTCCATTTTACAGAGAGAGCAGGAAGCCTGGGGTCCTGAATAGCAGGATCCCAGGCCAACTATGTCGAAAACCAGCAAAACACCAGGCAAAAAGTTGGGAGTAACCATAGTCAGAAATCCACCTTCCTACATGGGGCATAAGATCTAACCTAGCCATGAGTCTGGTAGCTGACAGGACGTAACACGCTGTTGTATAACGGGGCCAAAAGTTCGGCCCATTCTTCCAGAGCACGTTTCAATACCCCTGCAGGAAGTCCGTTGGGCCCGGGAGCCCCGTCATTTTTCATGGCCTTCAGAAACTTGGAGACTTCGGTTACAGTGGTTAGCTCATAGATTTCTGTCAGGGTGAAAGCTGATCGTGAGTGAGTGCCAATAAATCCGATCAGCGAGGACAGGAGCTACGTAGCTCCTGCATTCACTGCGAGCTATTCAAGCCCCGAGAGCCCTAATAGCCCTCCGTTGCCCTGCTTCATTCAGGCGCCTCCTCGCTGATTGGATTTATTGCCACTCACTCACGATCAGCTGCCGATTCCTGATTAACCATCCGGACTCCAGCCACCCACGCATCTCTGCTTGGGTGACTAACACTGTCCTCATCGACAACCCTGTCCTGATGACGATCCTGACTCACGGGGATCGAAACGCCGTCGACTTCACAGCATAATTATATGGCGCATTTTACGTTTTGTGCTCCTGTAAAATGTATTCAATCATGTTTTAAGTGACTGCAACTTGATCCTGTGGAGCCATCACTGTATTATACTTTGTCACTATGCGTCGACCACGCTGTTCACCTTAGCACTTGCACTCTCACTATCACCTATTGTATATATCACTACTCACTAAGTGCCTTCGGGTTGTCACATGATTTGCTCTGTACAGTGCTGTCCAACTGTATTGCCATGTGTAAGACCCTTTTTCTAATTGGTGAATAATAATCTTTTAAATCTTCTCGAGACTCCTTGTTGCTTGTTGATGTAATGCGAATTGCATACATTGTTTAAACTGCCCTTTATTGATACCTGTTGGGAATTGTTTTTGTTTATACCAGTTTTTAAATAGGCATGCTTCGCTGAGGATAGCATCCCTAGTAGATTCCTGGGACCACGTTGTTACGGTGGCCTCTGAGCCCCCTTTGCCTGGTATTAAGGAAAACTTGACCGATGTAAGGTCCGAATAATTGACCCCAGACAGCGCTGGAACGTTGTTAAATAGCCGAATAAGATTGTTTCGATTGAGGATGTCGTGTGGGCCCTTATGAACGTAGTGAGGGAAGAAGACTAGTTCAGCATTTTTTTCCGGACTTTGATGGATCTGACTCCTGGCTGATTCGCTTGAAGGTGCGAGCACATTCGGTTGTTGGGGTCGTGCTTCAGATGAGTGAATTTTCCCCTCCTGTTGACTTTTTGCTCCCGGGGCATATATAAGTTGGGGCTGGAAAAGCCTCTGCATTTGTATAAAAGAGTCCCCGCAGGCTTTGGTTGGAGCCTCTGGCAGATGGCACGTAGAACAGCCCATCATGACACCCTCTGTTGCAGTTTGAAGGTCTCCTTTCAATACTTTTACCAATCCCTGGCCTTTGATTTGGCTATTCCAAGCGTCTGGCATTGCTGCTGAGGTCTGTGTAGTGTTGTTCTGGCTCCCAAGGCCTAGGTCGTAGGTGGCTTTTCCTTTGGTTTTATTTGGCAGAGATCCATACGTTGCCGTTGTGGAGTATAGTTCGGTGACTCCCAAGACCGGGGGTGTTCCCACGGGGGCACCCTGTGTCGGTAGCACTGTTTTTTCTGTGGAACCCTTGTTGCACACCTGAATCATGCTTGTCCCAGTAGTTTGCCTTTTGGGTTTGGAGGCCAGATTGAAAATTGGAAAATAAGGAAGGTCCCTAGATTTGATGGATGGTATACTGGGAGCCGCTGGCCCCTCAAACCCCACTCTCCTTTTCGCTAGGCGTTGTTTTTTGGATTGTTTTTTCAATTTCTTTCTCTCCCTCCTTGACAATGGAGGTTTCATTGGGAGAGTAGAGGATGTGTAGTCCGTGTTTTTATGGGCTGTATTAGTGGGGATGGGTCGCGGAGTTGCTGATTTCGTCGGCGTTAGGCTCCTCAGGTCGGTGCGATCTGGATCTGCTTGGAGGTTTCCTGGACTGGTCCCCAGCGACAAACAAGCCGAGCCATTAGGATCTGGTTCAGAAGACGGGGAAATAATGTTTCTCCCTGATGGAGAGCCGGCCAATGTAGCAATGTGTAAAGGCTCCTCAGAGGAGAATAAAATTTGAGGCTCTAGTGTCGGTTCCACTGTCCCGTTTTCATTGATGTTACTCTTCACACTGTCCAGGAGTGCTCCCAGGATTTCTGGGAGAGAGGAGAGTTTATTAATTAATGGAGAGCAGGAGCAGAGGTTCAAGTTATCCAGCGGACCAGCAGACCTTTCAAGAACGCTTAGTCTGGAGCCCAGGTCAGACAGCGCTGAAGCCAAAGTTTGAATTAGGTCAATCTGCAGTTCCATTTTCTGGGATTGCCATAGCACGGCTGCGGCGATTGCGTCTTGCTTTACAAGAAGGGATGTCAGCGAGACCGAGATAGAATTTATAGATCCCAGGAAAGTGAACACAGGTAGCTCTTGATCATCTTGCACAATACTAGAAGAGTTGGAATGCGAGCTAAGGCCCGGTGTGTGAGCAAGAGATTCTTCGATTCGGACTTCTAAAGAAGCCAAGAATCGATTGGATGACAAGGGGCTTTCATACTTTAGGCACTTTTTTAAAGATAGAGGGTCCTTCGGACTGATTTGGAGAACACCTGGGCCTGGGCTGCGTTGTGGTGAGGGCTTAGGTGTTGAGTCTACCACGTTGCGGTTGTCAGAATATTTTAGAGGTGTAGACAGCGCTCTGCTGTGGACTTGGACTTGTAACTTGGCCGCAGTATTTATTACAGTGGTATTTGTAGTGGTGTTTGTAGAGTTTGAGTCCGAGACTGGTTCGGATAGGTTCCACAGGTCAGTAGAGAGGGTACTTGGTGAGACAATGGAGCTGTCCTGGGTCGTGATGGCGTCGTCCTGGGAAGACGAATGCGACTGATGATTCTCACGTGAGACCAGGGCTTTGGGCGAGGGAGAATGAGGATTTTCTGAACGTGGGCCTTTTACGTGAACTGGGCTGGAAGAGGAATGATTGTCATGAACCAGGATATCTGCGTTTGTTTCCACGTCATGATGTGATGTTGTGGTGGAGGGAGCGCCTGTTTGAGACACAGTGTTGCCAAAAAAGTCACTAATCCGAGGTTGCGACAGTGAGCCACCTGAGTGAGGCGTTTTGTCCTGGGGTGGCGGCAGCTGCTGCTGGATGGCCCCCGGGGAGATGGTATGTGAAACAGCGCCCTTTCTCCAAGGTAATTTCCTAAGCGGCTTTGAGGTCTCCATAGTGATCCCGCGAAAATTGCAGCCTGGGAGCGGAGCTTGCACACTCCCTGATACCCTCCAGGAACTATGGCGGCCCAAGAGTAATGGAAAAAAGAGCTGCAGGGACAACAATCCGGGGGGAACAAACCACCAGAAGATAGGCCTGCGATAGCCCAAGAATGGTTCGTCAAGGGTGCTGACAGAAGTGTGGATAAAAATTGCCAGTTGTACGTTGCCGCACCACTCCGGGCCCACGGCCGGTCCTGACCGTCCAGGTAGATGACTGCTCCCTGCTCAGCCCCTTTATGCACACTCTTCCGTGTATGGCAGACTCCTTTGGGTGGCAACACCACCAAAACGCCTCGGCCGGCCTGATGAAATGCCTGGAGAGCGTGAGGGAGTGGATGACCAACTCCTCCCTCAAACGGAATGGTGGGAAAACTGAACTCATGCTTTTAGGCCCAGCCTCACCACTATCTTTCTCTTCCTTATGGCCTGCTGGTCTAGGGGCACCTCCTACCCCTAAGGACAGTGTCAAGAGTTTGGGAGTCTGGTTGGACCATAAACTCTCCTTTTCCACTCAGGCCACTAAGTTGTCTGCCACCTGTTTTGGCCTTTTAAGAACACTGAGGAAGGTCCTTTCACTTTTACCTCTAGATGCCAAGAAGGTGGCAGTGCAAGGCCTTATTCAGTCCCGCTTAGACTCAAATAACGCACTATATCTGGGGGCGCCTGAGATGACTCTTCGAAAGCTACAGGTGGTACAAAATTGTGCAGCACGTACCATACTCCAAATCCCACGGTCACAGTCCGCCAGACAGGGACTGAAAAGCCTACACTGGTTACCGGTGAGACAGAGAGTGGCTTTTAAGGCTCTGTGTATCACACGTCGAGCTTTTTGGAAGACTGGATCAGCAATCAACACCAGCCTTGTTACCCCTTACCACCCTAACAGGAACCTCCGATCTTCCGGTGCTTTTCTGGCAGTGGTACCCAGAGTAAGGAGAGCTAGGTCGGGGGGCAGGATGTTCTCACTGAACGCCGCCAAGCTGTGGAATGCACTCCCTTTTGATCTTCGATCCACACCCGACCTACTCCCTTTTCGCAGGAAACTGAAAACCATACTATTTAGGAAGCCCTTTTAGTTCCTCCTGGGTTCCGTCTCGTCTCTGTCTAAACTCAGCGCTTGGACGCCCCTGGGCAGCAACCGCGCTTAATAAATCGATAATAATAATAAGATGGAGGGCAGGGAGGCAGGCTGGGAGACCTCTGCCACGGACAATGATCAGGCAAGCAGGCACCAAACTGATAGTTGGGCGACTGGAAGGGTCTAGTAGGCCCAGCCTCAGCACCAGCAGACCAACAGACCCGCCGGCCATTTGAGCTCAAAGCTTAGTGAGCGTTGGCAGGTTCACGAACCACCGTACCTCCTGTCAGCCGCGTCCGTGGAGGCCAGCTGGCCCGCTTCACCCGCTCTCAGCTGAGCACCCAGCCGAGCGCACAACTGAGCACCACTGAGCTCGGATGCAGGACTCCCCGGAGCCTGCAGCCTGCAGCCCACAGCCCACAGCCCACAGCCCACAGCTGAGGCTGACAGCCGGAGCCGAGCCGCAGCAGGAGCCGAGCCGCTGCTGGAGCCGAGCCGGGCCGAGCCGCTACCGGAGTCTCAGCTGGGGCAAAAGCTGTTCCCGTTTCGTACGCCACTCGCCGTGGTACCCCAGTGGATTCCGCCGCACTCCCCGATCTCCTTGTCTCCTCGGCGTTTGGCGTCTGGCGTTTGGCGTTGATGGGAGACGTGCGGCGGGAAAGCTCGCTGCTGCTGCTTGCTGCTTGCGGGTTTGAGTAATGGCGATCCGGCTGTTTCAGGCTCTCTGCTGCTCTCTTCTGGCTCCAGTAGGAATCACAGGAGTACCTTATAACATTTAATAAGTGCTAACTTTCAGTTGGGAGAAGGTAGGAATGCCGAGTTTGGTGTCTAAAACTCTCAGTCTTGACCCTGCTCCTCATGGGATCAGTCCAGTCCAAACTGCCACTCCAGGTCCGTTCTGAACCAGAACTTAAGCAACCTAGGACCGGTTTCGCTCTAGGTAGTGTTCTTCAGCCAGGTATAGTTTGGTTTGGAGTAGAACAGTGAGCCGGGGACCCACGTCTGGTCATTCCTGGCAGACTTAGGGTGTAAATGTAAAAACAACAAGGGGGTGGATGGAATGCTTGAATTAAACAGAATCACTGGCAATTGCTTAGGCCGCATCCCAGTCCATCGTTTTTTACCCACCATGCCACCTCAGTTTGGACCCGGCCTTGCAGGTGTGTGATATTGTTTTGTGGAGATGTTTACATTGAACAAGATGTAGTCAGTCAGATATCATCTGCCTGGTTGCCATTTTTACTTACATCCAGTCCTCTTTTTTCAAGGTGTCCAGAGTCTACCCATTTTTAGGTCGAGCCCAGGCAGCTCGCATGCACAGTCTGGAAGACCTGTTGTATTAAATAAAGGACTTTGCTCCTTCCTGATGCTTACCTTTGGTGCAGGACAGTGTGCCTCTTCTTTGCTGCAGCCTAATTAGTTTAGGTAGCAATACCTCACTTTCATTTTTGTGCAGAGGAACACAGCCCCACTACAATATTCTTCCCCTGGCATTCTTCATCTGTTGTTGGGAAGAACACTTTTTGCAATTGTTGTAGCACAGCAGACCGCGTTTTATCTTTAAGTATGACCAAAGGGGATGATAGACGCAGTGTTGAACATTGCAAGCACTCACCCCCAGTCAACTGATCTGGGTTTAATCCATCATCATTCTTTAGCTCACTCCACCACCCCAGTTCAGACATGGCCATATGCAAATCAGTCTGACCCTGTGCCTCAGGGGAACAGTCCAGCCCAAACTGCCAAGCCATGTCTTCCCTGGACCGGACACAAGCATCCTGGGACCGGTTTCTGGCTAATCAGCCGTCATCAGCCAGGCTAGCTTGAATCCAGTGGCAAAGTGAGCAAGGGACCCACGTCTGGGCTACCCTGCCAACTTAGGGTGAACAAATCAAAACCAAAGAGGATGATGGAAGGAGTGTTGAACATTGCAAGCACGCACCCCCAGTCAACTGATCTGGGTTTAATCCATCATCATTCTTTAGCTCACTTCACCACCCCAGTTCAGACATGGCCATTGTTTCCAGTCCAGGGAGGACCTGGCTTGGCAGTTCGGGCTGGACTGTTTCCATGGGGCACAGGGTCAAGACTGATTTACATATGGCGGGGTTCAAACTGGAATGGCATGGTGAGCAAACAAAATGATAGATTTAGGCCTATAGAGATCTACTGGGGTGAATGTATGACATTGTTCTACATTCTGTCCATCAATTGTTTTTTTTTAATTTGTAACCCTGAGTGGGATGGATATGGCCAGATGTGGGTCCCGAGCTCTACATGCCAATGGAATCAAGCTATCCTGGCTGATGAGGAGTGAAACCCCGAAACCGGTCCTAGGACGCTTGTTTTCAGTCCAGGGAGGACCTGGCCTGGCAGTTCAGGCTGGACTGTTCCATTGGACACAGGGTCAAGAATGATTTGCATATGGCTGGGTTCAAACTGGAATGGCATGGTGAGCACAAAAAAAGATGGATTTAGACCGGGAACTCTGTACTGGGGTGAATGCATGATATTGTTCTGCATTCTGTCCATCAGTTCTTCTTTTTGCAGAGGGATGGGGCATCATCCCATTCCTCCCTCTGTTATTAATGTGGAGTGGAACAGCCACTTGGAATGGCCTATCCCTTTTCTGCTTCATCTGCAAAGGATTGATGTTAAAACGCAGTCACTGCCCTTGTTCGTCACGCACACTAGCGATAACAGGCAACAGTTTCTCTATGCTGCAACTTTACTTTGTTCTTCCACAGCTATTCCATCTTCATCTGAAAGCCTACCGTGCCACTTCCGATGAGTTCACCGATTGCAATGGAAAGTGTAAATGATGATTTCTTGGTTGTTAGAGATGAGGGAAATGTCCAGCATCTCTTATCCACCTACATCTCTTATTTGTTTCCGATGCTGCAGGCCATGTTCCATTTTCTTAGCAACTGAAGTTAAAAGTTGTCTGTTAATACCTTGAGATGGTTCTAGCAATGCCCTATGGAGCACCACCAGTAGGTGTGAATGTGCATTTACATTCTCTTGACATGTAAGGATCAGAGAGCAGAGCCTGTGTGGTTCCACAGGCTCTGCTCTCCCATTCATTTAATTTAACTTGTGCTCTTTAGAAACCTAATGCTGATGTCTATTTCAGCTCCTGTTGTGGACAAGAATGTCGTTCCTGGTTTTCAGCTTGCTTCCAGAACATCATGCATTTAAAGCAAGAAAATTATGGCTGTGCGTACTTTTTTAACAATACACTTTCTTTTCACCCACAATTCTCTTGTGACTTACAGTTTTTTAAAACAAATTTTTATATCTATCAAATTACCACATTTATCACTTTCACACCTGGGTCATTGCAATGCTTTCAACACTAGAACTGCAAAAAGATTTATAAGGCAATTACAAGTTCCGGACTTTCTCATCCGCCTTGGTCGTCAGTGTGAGAAGTTGGCCTGATATATGATGCTCACTAGTTCTAGTGATCACCTTGTATCAGTCCAAACAACCCTTATGGTGATTGGTTGTAAGTCAACCTTATAGACCAGCTATCCTAGTAGCGTGGACAAGAGCAGTCTTTAGGCTAAACTCTGTTTGGCATGCGAAGCCAGCTGTTTTACCACATATAACTCCCTGAATACCACATGAAAGGACACCACACAGGTTGTTATGAAAATAAAAGGATATTTAGTAACTAACATACACCTCTGAACTCTTTATGAGGTCAGAGGGCTAAGCACATGACAATACTACAAAAGAAATACGAGTTCGCACAATATTTACACGAGTGCCTTAGGGGCACGACAAACCATATACTCAATACAATGGAATGCGAGGAAGGAAAGTACTGTAAAAGGATCCAGAGGCTAGAGAATCGCTGGGACTACGCTACAAACTAGGTAAGTAAGGAGCAGGAGGCCCACGGGACTCACGTGCAGAGTGGAAACTCTCACGCGGGATGCGTACCAACGTCTATGGATACTACAGTTTACAAAGTTACGGATTCCGGACGAACCCGGCTGGATGGAGGGAAAACAACAGTGGACCTGAACACTAGGATAGTGAACTCAGACTTCAGCACCTAGAAGCTTTAGTTACCTAACCCACAGGCTGCGGGTGCATAGGGCTGAAGTAGTGTCGGGTTTGCTGCGTTGATCCCGGTGATGCCTGAAACAAGAAGTTGCTGGCAGGCAGCCAGATGGAGGAGTCCGGTGGTTCCAAGGATAGAACCTAGAAGAAGGAGTCCTGAAAGGGAAGGGGACAGAGTCTCGGTCACTAGCCAGTGACGTTGCTGGAACCAGGAGGGAACCAGGTGCTGTCGCCGCGTTCAGGTGGAAGAAGGGTCGCTTCTCTCTGTAGCTGCGCGGACCAGGAGCTGTTCTTCACGAACAGGCTGGAGGCACGAGCTGTCCCACGTAGTCTGCTGCTGATGGCGGTGTTGGATCGTCGATCTGGTCAACAGGCCTTAGCAAATGCAAGCCACGCGGTGGAACAAGGATGGCGTCTGGTGCGGACCAGGAGGGTCCGGGGTGCTTCTCGTTCACAAGGAAGCAAGGTCCAGTCTGGGGGACCAGACTAGCAGTGTTGGATTCTTCGGGTCGTCGTCTCAGAGGTCACGAGCCAGCCGGCAAGTGACCAGACAACAGGACAAGCAGCAACCAGGCAAAAGGGCCCCTCGCAGATCACATGGATGCTGGGGGGCTGGTCTTTGATGCAGGAGCTGCGTCGGTGTGGGGCTTCTCAGACCCCGGTGCACTCACTCGAGGATCCCTCGGCGGTCGTGCTGGAAGCGCTGTGCAGGTTTCTTCAAGATGGCCGTCTCCACGTTGCTCGTCGCACCCACGGGTCCCAGCTGTGCTGTGGATGTGGGTAGAGGTCAGAGGAGTCTGGAGGTCCGGGTCTTGTTGAGCTGGGTTGTCAGATTCCGGGATGGAAGGACTTGCAGCAAACCGCACAGGAGCTTGATGGTGCCCGCAAAGCAGGATGGTCACTCCCTGACCATAGGGGAGATTCTTCAGTCTTCTGATGTTCAGGAGGTAGAAGGTCAAGAGTTCTTCGTGGAAGTTAACAAGATTAATCTAATTTGGAATGGGACCAGCTCCTACCTTTATTCGGCTAAAGGGGGCTGCACTACGACTAGGTCCCTACTCTGGGTGGGACCAGGAAGGGGGGTGGTTACACCCCCTTTCCTTTGTCCGGTCTTGCGCCAGCTCTCGGGCTGGAGTGCCCAAGGAACTGGTTCTGACCGGTGTATGCACAGGAGACCTTGTGTGCCCCAGGCATGTCTCATTCCTTTCAGCCCTGGCCTACCTAATACACAAAATCCTGTCTGGGGTGGTGCTAGCACCTCCCAAGGCAGGAAACCCTTTGTCCGAGCCTCCCTCGCTGGAAGGACTCCCAGCAGCAGGAGGTCAGACTTGTGTCTGTGGTGGCAGCATCCATTTTGTGATGCTGAGGCTCGAGTTAACTTTAACCGGGGTTCACAGTTACATACATGTTGTGTCCCTCTAGAAGGGTGGAATGCTACCCCCGTCGCCAGAATTGGCGAGGGGGTAGTATTCCAATTCGTATGACACCTTACTCGACATGTTTTGATAATGTTATACCAAAATTAGCATTTGACCGCGAGGTTCATAATGCACTTAAGAGTATATGGTATAGCGTTATCATGGAACAGCTATTAGGACTTGGTTCCGCAAGCTGCAAACGGGCTCAGCTCATGCCAGAGCACCATCTCACATAATTCCAAGCACTCTGCCTTCAGGATTGATAATTCCTGCCATAGGAGTGACTGATAGGAATATATGTGTCCATCTTTAGGGTTAGATATAGGGATACTATATCTAAAGCAAAGGGTGATTACACCACCTTGCCCCAGCTGTCGTGCAGCCAGTTGTGTCTGATTTAGATGGCCAGCCAGGGGTGGCATAATACATGCTTCAGCCCCTGGTAGGCCCTGGGTACACCTATGCCCTGGATACCTAAGGTATGCTGTACAGGGACTGATAAGGTGGCCCAGTACCAATTGGTAAATGCACCTAAGGTACATGGTTGTCAATTTAGAGAGAGAACAGCTAGGCTGTGGGTCTTATTAGCAGGCCCACAGCCAGGGAAAGTCGTAAACCAGTGAAGCAAAAAGCAAAAATCGGGGGTGACCATAGGATTGCAGACCCTACACTCCTACACAACCCCCCCCAAACTTAGGGACATTAAACTAACCTTGACCAGGTGAGGCTTCTTGTTCTAAGTGGAAGTACCTGGAGAGACCATCTGCATTGCCATGGTCAGTCCCTGGTCTGTGCTCCACTGTAAAGTCCATCCCCTGTAGGGAAATGGACCACCTAAGAAGTTTGGGGTTTTCACCCTTCATTTGATTTAGCCATAAGAGGGGCTTATGGTCGGTCTGAATCTTGAAGTGATTACCAAACAAGTATGGCCTCAACTTCTTCAGGGCCCAAACCACAGCAAAGGCCTCCCTCTCAATAGCTGACCAACGTTTCTCTCTAGGGGTCAGCCTTCTACTTATAAAAGCAATAGGCTGGTCATGACCATCAATATTCAGTTGAGATAGAACAGCTCCCACACCCAACTCAGAAGCATCTGTTTGGACAATGAATGGCTTGCAGTAGTCTGGACTCTTGAGAATAGGTGCAGTGCACATGGCCTGCTTTAGGTCATCAAATGCCTTCTGACAGCTAACTGTCCACTGAACTTTCTTTGGCATTTTCTTACTTGTCAGGTCATTAAGTGGAGTCACAATGGTTCCATAATTTCTGACAAATTTTCTGTAGTAACCAGACAGGCCCAAGAAAGCTCTGACCTGTGTCTGGGTGGTTGGAGGAGCCCAGTCCTTTATGGCCTGTATCTTGCTCTCCAAAGGTTGAACTTGGCCTCCACCTACAAGGTGGCCCAAGTATACAACTTGACTCTGCCCTATCTGGCACTTAGTAGCCTTGATAGTGAGGCCTGCCTTTTGCAGGGCCTCCAAAACTTTCCTCAGGTGGATCAGGTGATCCTCCCAGGTGGAGCTAAAGACAGCAATATCATCTAGATATGCTGCACAGAAGTCTTCCAGCCCAGAGAGAACTTGGTTCACCAACCTTTGAAAAGTGGCAGGTGCATTTTTCAAACCAAAGGGCATCACCACAAACTGGTAATGACCTCCTGGGGTCGAAAATGCTGTTTTGGCCTTGGCATCCTCAGCTAACCTGATTTGCCAATAACCAGCTGTCAGGTCAAATGTACTCAAGAACTTGGCAGAAGCCAATTTGTCAATGATTTTATCTGCTCTTGGTATTGGATGGGCATCTGTCTTAGTGACAGCATTGAGACCCCTGTAGTCTACACAAAACCTCATCTCTCTCTTACCATCTTGGGTGTGAGGTTTTGGCACTAGAACTACAGGTCTAGCCCAAGGGCTCTCTGAGGGTTCAATGACTCCCAATTCCAACATATTTTGTACTTCTTGCTTTATGCAGTCCCTGACGTGGTCAGGTTGCCTGTAGATTTTACTCTTTATAGGCAGACTGTCACCAGTGTCCACCTCATGGGTGCACCAGTTTGACTGGGGGTCAGAGAGAACATTTGTCTAAAGGATTGAAGAACCTGTTTACAATCCTCTTGTTGATGCTCAGTGAGGCTGTCAGAAAATACTACACCATCTACTGACCCATCATCAGGGTTCTGAGTGAGCAGGTCTGGGAGAGGGTCACTCTCTTCCTCCTGTCCCTCATCTGTGGCCATGAGCAAGCCCATGTCCTCCCTGTTGACAAATGCCTTGAGCCTGTTGCGTGTTTATCTAGGTTCCTGATCGATACTGTGACCTTATGCCCCTATTCGGCTATAAATCCATTTATTCCCTATATTGGCATAACCGTTCAAGTGCGATTTTCTGAAAAGTCATCTCTGGCCTCACACGAACAGAGCCACATTCCAGCATAGTTCTCTCTGCCACTTCCTTTGCGACCAATTAGTGCAATGACAGAGCAGTAGTCACTATCTGATATTCCTAGATAATACCCCGAGTTCTTCAACAAGATAAAAACTCAGCAAACCTGGAAATCCCCGCTTGCTGTGTTTTGATTAATAATGGAACTCTAATGAGCAACTGATAACTATCACTTCCTAGTGACATCTTTAATTGACGTCTTATGTCCAGCAAACTTGCGTCAAACCCGGCACCTGTCAGGTATAAATATTACCAACGTTGCCTTAAGCAATGAGAGCTACTGTTGCTGATGCCAGCTGCCTGCAAGACCCCGTGTTGGTAAATCTAGCACTCTGTCGCTGCAGCCTGCTGTCCCTGTGGTGGTGAAGCTACTGATACCATTATCGCTGCTAGAGCGCGAACTATGGTGCAGTACGCTTAGGAGCTGAACAGCCGTCCTCTGCGAAGACATCCAGCAGATTCCAGCTGCCCGCGGACGCTGTCCCCCCTCCTTCCTCGACGCGCTGAAGAGACCCGCTGCCTTTCTCGTGCAGAGAAATCCAGCTCCGGCGTTTCCGGTCTACCCTCGCAGGTGACTGGGATATCGAGAGAGACCCCTGAAGGAGATACCAATCCTCCATCATTCTATTCAGAGGTATGGTGTTGACTAAACCCTTAGACGAGAATTCTTGAAGCAAACCTTGGCAAAACCAACTTAACTTAAAGCTACTTACTTACTCCCCTTCCACGTGTTAGGCTTAGGTCAGGCACACTGGGGTAGGCTTAGTTAGAAGCACCAGTTGAGTATGTTAGCCTAATGTATATATGACTGTATATATGTTTTATTACTTTTAAACCATTGTATGGCTAAGAAACCATATCAATGCTTTTACAGTTCTATTTCGCAATACTTATCTTACTGTACGTACTTTTTATCATAACAATTCTTGCAATTGTGGCAATACATTTCTCTTGTACGAGAAGAAAGACTGTTCAATAAATGTTAACCCTTTATTGACAAACGCCCGTCTCTCTATTCTCTACATCTCGTGAAAGTAAACTGCACTAGACTGACTGAGTGAAATACATGTCTATTGTTTCACACGACCCTAGAGATTGACTCTTGATCTGAGGAGCAAAGTTGTCATGTTGCACGGTTGTTGGAAAGCTGAATCCCTTCTTGTCTGTGCCAAGGAAGCTGATCACTTCCTATGCAGAGAAGAAAGTTTCCAGTGACCTCTGAGCTAGTTGGTAACACAACCCAATTAAGTTTAGCATAGTCAGTGGAGGCCTGGAATATCCGCAGTTCCACGTCAATACTACTGTTTATGTTATTCCAATGCGCAGGGCCTAGTGGGAAACTAGGAACTACACTATATGGCGCCCAAACGTTTGGTAAGGCGATAAACTAACGCAAGACTTTTAGAGTAACTCAGTCGTGCATATTTCACACCCCTTTTCTCCCGTAAATACTCCAATAGACGTCTGGAGTGGGTGAAAGGTTAAAATCCGCCCGACCTTAGTAGGAAGAGATTCCTATGTAAAGCTCTGGTTTATTCAACGTTGAAGGATACAGTGTTCCAAAATATTGTGCACCTAATCTTTGTCTCCTTGGAGACCTACTCTGCAAACCTTGCATTTTTACAATGCCAGAAAATAACGGAACCCCTGGGGCCGCAGCAGATGCGACTCAGCAAGGTCCCGAATACACAGACCCGGATGCTATTAACATCCCGGTCCACTTAAGAAGATCTATAACTTTAAAACTTATAGAAAATGGACTGACACCTCAAGGTGGTACAGTAATTTTCGTGATAGAGGCTCACGAGTATCGGCAAACAGAGGTATTCTATTCATGGATAAACTTTCCAGCGGTAAACGCTAGAACAAAAGAGTTTCACTATTACAAAATA
The DNA here is from genome assembly GCF_964263255.1 of Lissotriton vulgaris. Taxonomy (NCBI): domain Eukaryota; kingdom Metazoa; phylum Chordata; class Amphibia; order Caudata; family Salamandridae; genus Lissotriton; species Lissotriton vulgaris. The sequence goes on along the minus strand of NW_028248213.1, from coordinate 57,142 downwards.
GAGAAACCTCCGGAAGAGTACGCTCCTTTCGAGGAGATTGAAATTCCACTTAAATTTCAAGAGCACCTGCTCTGGTTTAATGGCGCCCTAAAACATACTGATCACATAACTAGGCTCGGTCCACTAGGTAGACCAGGAGCCACGTGGCCGGTTCTAGCCAGCTACACACCACATCCTGACATTGCAAAAATGTCTAGAGAAGAGCTGTTAGTACAGCTAAACACATTAATAAAAATACATAGGCAATTAGTCCAATATGTAATGCGGACTGCAACAGTCCAACCAGCTGTTAATACACCACAGCTGACCCCTCATCAGGGGAACACAAATAAAATTACACCACAGAACATACAGTCATGTCTTGGTAAAACACCCGTAAAACGGGAACAAATTCCTTTCTGGTTAGCACAGAAAATCACTCAAATAGAGGCAGTATTTCCTGATACTACCCCTATTGAGAAACACAGAATCTTGACCATCTGCCTTCCTATGGGAATCGCACCACACGTGGAGGACTGCGACACTTGGGGTACAGTCTTTGCTTCCATTTACACAAAAACACACGGTGTTCCGTCTATGGCGGTAATACCAGAAGTGCTAAAACAGATTCAAAATGAATTCGGTCCAGAGCCCGCTTTAAATCTAGGTATGAAATTACTGAAAGACTTCAAGCAGGTCACGGCTATATTATTAGCCAACATTAAAGGAGAAGCAGCATCTGTGGCGATTCGCCAGAAGTTGAAGGAAACAGATATAAAAGATCCTGTTGAGCTTGCAAAAATCATAGAAAAATGCTATGAAGAATTAGGTAGAGACAGCTTGGGTGGGAAACCGGTAAAGCCCCAACTGCTCGAAAATCCTGAAAAATTATTTATTAAAAATAATTTAAACACTCCTAAAAAGAGCTGGGATGGAAATAAACAATCCACTCCCAAGGAAAAAGTTTTCCAGTCCAGAGGAAGGTCTCCTCGACGGAGGGAAAAAACTCCGACTCGAGAACGCCAGTCTCCCCAGAGGGACCCCTCTGAGAAAAGATATAACCTTAGAAATAGGGATAATCTGAAAAAACCTGATAGATATCAAAGTATTGATACACGTCCCTCTCGATCTTTTCCACAGAATTCGGAAAGAAGAGGACGGTCAGACCCAGGAGAGCACACCAAGTCCAAAGACAAGGAACCTGCTCAAAATAAGAAATCTCAATTTCAGAAAAAGAAGGTAGCCAGTATTAGAGTAATCAACCATGCCGAGAATACTGAGGACACAGTTGAAAAACGGGGAGTGGGCATTGACAATATTGGACAGTGCAGCAGAAATCAGTATAGCGCGCAAGATCTTGATGAGTCATCTGGAGACAGTGGACACGAATGAATTCATTCAAGTTGAAACTGCCGACGCCAGACTTAGCGAGCCCCATAAAATATACGAAATAACATTGCGTATAGAGGGTGATAAGACTAGGAAAATTAAGGGTCTATTTTGGGATAAGCTCTCAAAAGGCTATGATATTCTGTTAGCTGAAAAAGATTGGCCCCCAGAGTTTGTCAGGGAGTGCCCTCGTGGCGAAGAAGTGATTATGCCTGCCTTCTCGAATCACATTCCGATTCACAAAAAATATACATATGCAAGGAAATGAGCAGTGGCCCAAGCACCTGCATTATATAAAAATCAGGTAGGATGGGATGAGGACTCTCCTCCTCACAAAATCCAATTAAAAAGTGATCCAACTGCCCAACGGCAGTATCCCATAAAGCAAGAAGCTAAAAAAAAGGTCAGGGAGATCTTAGATCAACTTGAATACCAGGGGGTGATTGAAACATGCACCTCTCAAATGAACAATCCTTTGTTTCCTGTCTCCAAGCCAGACAATTCATATCGTCTAGTTTTGGACTACAGACATCTTAATACATGTTGCAAAACTTTTGCAGTACAAAACTCGCATAGTGCAGCCCTAATGAATAACATAGTTACGAAAAAATATAAAACGACACTAGACATATCTAATGGTTTCTTTTGTCAAAACATTGCACCGGAAAGCAGATATTTGACCGCTTTCTCTGCATTTGGGTCGCAGAAAAAATTCTGTCGACTCCCACAGGGGTTCAAGAACAGCCCAGGACTATTCTCAGCTAGGGTAACAGAGTTACTACAAATCTATGATGATGAAGCATTATCTTACGTAGATGATATTTATCTCACAGACGACGACTTGGATACTCACTTGAAAAGAGTGAACACCATTATACTTGGGTTCGCAGCAGAGGGTTACAAATTCAACTTTAAAAAGTCCCGAATTGCCCATCTGACAGTACTGTTTTTAGGGTACGAATTATCAAGTGAAGGGAAAAGCCTAGCGGACAACTTCTTAGAGAAGTGCGCTGTACTCCAAGCTCCAAAAACGCTGAAGAATTTACAATCCATACTAGGTTTTCTGAATTTCGGAAGAACTTACATACTAAATTACGCAGAGAGGGTTAAACCTCTCTACGAACTAGTTAAACCTGATTTTAAACAAATCAATTGGACTCAAAAACACACAGAAATTTTGAGATCACTGCAAACAGACATGTTAGCAAAAACAAAATTAGATACACGTGACAACTCACGTGATCTTGTAATCCGAGTCATCCCAGGAAGATGCGGATTAACATACCTAACCTCTAATGAGGGAGAAAAGGTACCAATCTCAATTAAATCTCACTTGTACACACAAGCAGAAAAAGCATTCAGTCCCACAGAAAGAACTGTGAAAGCAGTGCAAATCGCATTAGCAAATGAAAGAGAACTAGCACACGGCAAACGGATTAATATCCTTACAGCGGAATCCGCCTTCGAGGCGCTATTCAGCCCAGTAAACCTGCCTACAGTGTCACTGGATCCGAAATGGATACAGTGCATAGATTCTCTAGGAGCGGAAGACGTGAAATACTATTTCGCCCCGCAATTTGAAGACCTGAATGATTTAGAATATGAAGAAGAATATCCTCTGCCAATCGAAATTCTGCCTCTCCCACAATACGCCTGTATAATCTATACAGATAGCTTTGTACAGCATTTCAACGTAGAGAGAAAATCCTACGATGCAGCATGTGCGATTATAAAATGTCGTTGGCTGTGCGGTAAAATTAGACCTAAGGTAACAAAAACCGAATCTGTAAGAAACTGTTCGGTTCAAAGAACTGAAATCAGATGTTTAAAGATGGCGCTCGAAAATGCAGAACGTGAATTCCCGACACTTATAGTGTGCGATTCTCATTTTTGCGTCAACTCTTACAACAATAAACTGCAGAGTTGGATCGAAAACGACTACAAAGATGACACAGGTGCCACAATAAAGCATAAATTGCTCTGGAACGAGGTAGCTCTTTTACACAAAGAACTACAAAAGACTCACGTGATTCACGCACAGAGTCTTCAACGTGATGGCGTTCACGTTGCAGGGAATTCATTGGCTAATACAGCCAAAGCGGAAGCAACTAAACCGGCTTCCGTAGCCACAAAAAAGCGTACAGATAAATACATAGACGGGGAAACCATGCTGGCAGTAAAAACGACCGTAAAAGGCGACTGTGCAGCACTACCCGTAAACTATCCACTTAATTATGCATACATAATCGATGCAAACTCCGTTCCTTTTGCTCGAATCCCTGGAGTGGGGGACAGAGTAATTCCAAACATGAACAGGAGAATATTTTTAATAGCAGACGCGCACATGGGTTTGGGTCTAAGGCACAGAGAGATCAAGGAATCACTGACTGAATTACAATCACTGGGCCTGATTCACAGAATGAACTTAAGACTCAATCCTAAACTTACTACTATTTTGGTATTCACAGAATGCACTTACTACTTTTGGCATTCACAGAATGAACTTACTACTTTTGTTATTCACAGAAGTTAGGATTTTGTCTTAAGTCTGTCTTAAGTTTGTCTTAAGACAAACTTAAGATAAAATCCTAACTTCTGCTAATACCAAAAGTAGTAAGTTCATTCTGTGAATGCCAAAAGTAGTAAGTGCATTCTGTGAATACCAAATTAGTAGTAAGTTTAGGATTGAGTCTTAAGTTGATTCTGTGAATCGGGCCCAGTATTCTGGTGGCCGGGAATGAGTGTAGAACACCAAATATATGCAAACAACTGTGAAAACTGCAGTAGGGATCGCAGTAGCGAACCTTGCTACCGGCTACCAGTCAGAAAGAGCATAACGCTGCCTACACCCCATCCTGCGTCCTATTAACAGTTAAGACGAAAAGCACTTAAAAAATGAGGCCCCCAGCGCTCGGCTGACGCTAGAACGGTTATAAAAGATTTGCGAGTCTTTATCGGCACATACGCAATTACCACGTTCCATTCTGACCAGGGTCCTGCTTTCAGCTCTCGAGCTTATAAGGAGGCCATGACCAGCATGGGAATTGGGTTGCGGTATTCTTGTCCGTCGCACCCCGAAGGGAACAGTGTGGTAGAAAGAAAAAAACGTGACATAAAGCAATCTATAACAGCGAAGGTATTAGGTTCAGGCGCTGGGTGGGTCAAACATTTAATAAGTGTCCAGACTAGTCTTAACAACATGCCAAGAAATTCTCTAAAAGGTTTCAGCCCATACGAACTATTGTTCAGAATTAGAATGCGAGTTCAGGACCTCGATAGTCAGATGTCAGTGGTACAAGAAAAAACAACGCACTTTGATGTAAAAGATCGTTTGGCTGTTTTACAGGAACTGAATGAAACAAGAAAATCATTAAGCAACATAAAGTTAAAGCAACAGCCAAGTACCACTGACGAGGCACCACCCGCAACAGCCCCAGCAAGGCCTGTCTGGATTCCAAAGATTGGGGATCTAGTCAGAAAAAAGATCGCGGTTAAGAAGGAATTTGGGCCTTCTTACAAAAAAGCAGTACCTGTCTTGGCAGTCACCGGAACAAGATCAGTTGTGCTACCGCCCCTTGCTGGTAAAAAGGAGAACAGAGTCGTGTCTATCGATCTGGTAAAACCACAAGCATGTGGCCTATAATCAACAGTAGGCCCAGTGGACTCCCAAGAAACAACAGAATACCCAAACTCGCAACAATCCAAGAGGTTCAAACTGAAAGACTAATCACATTCGATCAGCTTGCAGTGCACAATGAAGGACTATGCAATAATGCCATGGAACTCGTGCCTCTTGAGACACAGATTGAAACAGTTCGTCAAGAAACAACACCAGTCTACAATGATGTGGCATCAGAAAGTGCTACCGAGAGACAGATTGAAAGAACAATCCCATCAATTGACAGAACTGCCTCTGGTTATTTCATCAACTTCGACAACTTCTCTGAAGATTTAAATGACCCCGAAGTGATGCCAGAAACAAAAAAGACTTTTAAAGAAAAAGCAACGGAACTCTTTCATCAACTGAAGGAAATCTACTTTATTTCCCCTTGGCTAGAGTTCTGGTTCGGTCTAGGTGTATTTTTCCTCCTGCTTTTGAGGGAAAATATATTACAATGGACACAGCAAGTCAGAACATCAACCTAGTCCTGAAACCACACAGATCGTCCCACGTAAAGAAAAGAGAACTGTCAACAGTAAATGTCACAGCAATTCCAATACCTGGTGGGGTAGTATGGGAGAAAACAGACTATGAGATCTATGGTCCGGTCGAAATCCTGAAGTATCCTCATCAACTAAAGGTTTCCTTAAGTGACTTTGTGACACCTAGTACATTCTCTGATGATTGGGACTTTAACAGTATTAATGACATGATGTCTGATTTAGTAATGTCAGCTAGATTCACAGATCATGATTATTTACAAGGTTCATCTAGTTATGAGCAGTTATTCTATTATACCCACTATGGGGATCATTACTTGCATAAATCTGTACAGCCTAGAAATGTTTTTATGTATAATCAATGGGAACATTGTTCGACACTACCTAAAAGCAGTTCTAAAGCATTTTTTGAGAAATTCAAATACTTCTCAGGGTTTAACACCAGTGATGCAGAAACGTTTTATTACAAACTGTTAGATAAAACAGGAATGAAAACAATGCTGACAAATTCAAAATTGATATATTCAGAAGCATTTTATGACAAAATGATGACATTTGGTTTTGATTATTGGAAAAATAATATTGAAACGAAAACAATTTGGAGTACAAAAGATTGGCAGGTGCAAGGCATAGAAGCACTATTTAGAACCTGCATGATACCAGAACAAATGTTATTTTTAAATGACACAATACACCAAACATCTTGTCTTGGCCTAGCTAAGATCAAAGACCTTAAAACACCGTCTATTCCGAAGCCAATACCAGAAAATGCAACTGCTGATATTGAGTTAGACGTGTCACAAATTTTACATTTCAACAGAACAAATCCTGATTCGAAAAAGTGGTTAATCTGGCCTACAGACACAAATAGCTGTCAAGATAGATTCCTGAATAAAACACAGGGGTTAAAAATGACCAGATTAGACTCGAGATATTCCCAGAGACAACATCCAGGGATTATAACAACATACAGTGTAGGGAAACTCTGCCTTGAATGGCTAAAAACATCCACACTGGCTGAAATTAAGCAACACTTGTCTTTACTAAAAGATGGTGCTGATTTGCGCGTTTTCATTCTTGGACCACGCAAACAGCGTTACAAGCGTTTCATAGCGACCAGTATCTATGCTGCTTACAACGAGGCTTGGAAAGTAAAGCAAATTGAAACTGCTGAAAAAATACGAGAAATTGATCGTATTAATTTGGAGAAATCACTTTCTGTGGTAGACAATGGGTTAATGACTCTGTCTTCCAGAATATATTCGTTGGACAATATTGTATCCTCTGCCTTTGATGTGATAGACAGAGATTTGCTAATGTTACAACATGGCCAGTCTCAATTACGTTCTATTATAGAATTAGGCTGGACGCTGCAAAATCTTCGTTCAGGCTATGTGCCTTGGCGTTTAATCAACACGACGTCATTATTTTCCAGTTTTAACCTTACTGATAAACAGATCAGTTTGGCACAGAAAGGAGCAGACTATACAATCCTGAGCATCGAAAAACTTGAGAGATTACCATTGACAATGTCAGAGAGTCCTGTCATTGAATGGATAATACACGGAATTATCACAATTCCGATAACAACTTTCCGATTTAAAAAGTGCCTTGAGTACATACCTGCTGGCCAGTATGAACAATTGGGTAAAGGATATGTAAAATCTGAATGGAAATTACCATACACTCATTCTTACTATAGTGACAGCGACAAAAATGTATTTCTTAGTGGTGAGAACTGTAAACATTCACTAAGCGGTATACTTTTGTGTCAGGGTATTAATTTACACGGAGCATGTGATGGAAATTCAAACAACCTTTCATGCCACCAGCTAGTCACACCTGCAACTCAGATAGAGCCCTTCTTTATGCAACTCGCAAACGGGAGTTACATTCTTAGAACGGATCACAGATGTTGTGGCCTCGTGCCAGGGAAAAGTTATCTAGTAGAAGTAACATCCAGGGTCAAATGCTGTATGCAAGCATTGTTTCCGAGTGGGCCTGCAGACATAGTGACTCCCATCTGGCCTCGTCTGAATCTCTATTCTATACGAATTGATACATTAAGCAAAATGAAATCTGTACTTTTACAGACAACAGTGCCTATAACGTCATCTAAAGAGACGTATGATCTTCTAGTTGCAAGGACAGCTACTGAAGTTCATGACCTTTTATCAACAAATTGCCCCGTGCATTTCGTAGAAATGTTCAGCCAACTCCTTAACATGTCTAGTGCAACAAGCATCCCAGGCATATTTAAGACAGTCTTTACGGGACTGCTAACACCCTTCCAGGCAATTTTGGGAATCTTTCCTAATTTTGTACACTCTGTTTTTGGCGGCATACCATTATTTTTGGGACTCGTAGCAGGGATTTTATTTTTGACCCTCCTGCTTCGTTATGGCAAGCCTCGGCTCAGACATAGCTCCCATGGGAATGGAAGAGACAATCCTAGCAATGCGCTACCGGGACAGGATAACTAACGTCCTTGGATTGGCCAGGCTGAGAGATCTAAACATGACCTGGTTCCTTTCATTCAGACCGATATGGCAAAATTGCATTTTACCTGTGCTACGGTGTATGCTTTGCGGCGATGAATGCGTGTTGGACATCTGTCTTTCACTTCCATCAGCAGTACCAATGGACGTCGATACTTTGCTCAGTCCAATAACGGCTCACGCATTGTGTTGTCCCCAGCGGCTACCAATCTTGATGACGGCATTCGTGGAGACTCCTGTACTACAGCCAAGTGGTAACAGTGGAGCGAGTGAGAAAAGCAACATCATCCAGGTACAACGTTCTGTGAGCATTGCTGGTCCCGACTATGATGACAGCAATCATTCTCACACCTGCCAAGTTACAGCGCTATCTAATTTGGTTGAACTATCACCTGAATTTGTAGACCAATTCTTTGAGAGCCTGTCTGATACGATGTTCTCACCCGTACAGAAACAATAACTTTTAGAAGCTTTTCCGACACACAGCGTTCCCATGAACTCTGAATTCGGCCTTCAGTTTTGATCAACAAAAACTGCCAAGAGCTTTGGAAATCTATTTTCTTTGAATTGGACAATTTTTCTAATATTGACCTTTTTTTGGCACGAACAATTCTTTGCTTAACGTAAAAACTATTCTTAGAGAACAGAAGCTTCACACTTCTATTTCTAAACACATCTAGAGACATAACAACATTACACCAGCCTCTAGCACACATGTTATTACAATGCATTTTTATGTGATGATTTATCTCGCTTTTCTTCTGTCAGAGATACTTCATGTGTAATTCCTTTTGCATAATCGTTCATTGATTTCATATGCAATAATTTTTTGAATGATTACTATGCTTTAAAAAACCTACAGTACCTAAATTTCATGTATTACAAGTACGCCTATTTCGAATGCATTTGTGTATTTTGGGGTGGGCAATGTTACACATGCATCTAATTGCTTTAGTTTTAGTAATTTTGATGGACATTAACCCGTGGAGTGGGTGTTGCGTGTTTATCTAGGTTCCTGATCGATACTGTGACCTTATGCCCCTATTCGGCTATAAATCCATTTATTCCCTATATTGGCATAACCGTTCAAGTGCGATTTTCTGAAAAGTCATCTCTGGCCTCACACGAACAGAGCCACATTCCAGCATAGTTCTCTCTGCCACTTCCTTTGCGACCAATTAGTGCAATGACAGAGCAGTAGTCACTATCTGATATTCCTAGATAACACCCCGAGTTCTTCAACAAGATAAAAACTCAGCAAACCTGGAAATCCCAGCTTGCTGTGTTTTGATTAGTAATGGAACTCTAATGAGCAACTGATAACTATCACTTCCTAGTGACATCTTTAATTGACGTCTTATGTCCAGCAAACTTGCGTCAAACCCGGCACCTGTCAGGTATAAATATTACCAACGTTGCCTTAAGCAATGAGAGCTACTGTTGCTGATGCCAGCTGCCTGCAAGACCCCGTGTTGGTAAATCTAGCACTCTGTCGCTGCAGCCTGCTGTCCCTGTGGTGGTGAAGCTACTGATACCATTATCGCTGCTAGAGCGCGAACTATGCTGCAGTACGCTTAGGAGCTGAACAGCCGTCCTCTGCGAAGACATCCAGCAGATTCCAGCTGCCCGCGGACGCTGTCCCCCCTCCTTCCTCGACGCGCTGAAGAGACCCGCTGCCTTTCTCGTGCAGAGAAATCCAGCTCCGGCGTTTCCGGTCTACCCTCGCAGGTGACTGGGATATCGAGAGAGACCCCTGAAGGAGATACCAATCCTCCATCATTCTATTCAGAGGTATGGTGTTGACTAAACCCTTAGACGAGAATTCTTGAAGCAAACCTTGGCAAAACCAACTTAACTTAAAGCTACTTACTTACTCCCCTTCCACGTGTTAGGCTTAGGTCAGGCACACTGGGGTAGGCTTAGTTAGAAGCACCAGTTGAGTATGTTAGCCTAATGTATATATGACTGTATATATGTTTTATTACTTTTAAACCATTGTATGGCTAAGAAACCATATCAATGCTTTTACAGTTCTATTTCGCAATACTTATCTTACTGTACGTACTTTTTATCATAACAATTCTTGCAATTGTGGCAATACATTTCTCTTGTACGAGAACAAAGACTGTTCAATAAATGTTAACCCTTTATTGACAAACGCCCGTCTCTCTATTCTCTACATCTCGTGAAAGTAAACTGCACTAGACTGACTGAGTGAAATACATGTCTATTGTTTCACACGACCCGAGAGATTGACTCTTGATCTGAGGAGCAAAGTTGTCATGTTGCACGGTTGTTGGAAAGCTGAATCCCTTCTTGTCTGTGCCAAGGAAGCTGATCACTTCCTATGCAGAGAAGAAAGTTTCCAGTGACCTCTGAGCTAGTTGGTAACACAACCCAATTAATTTTAGCATAGTCAGTGGAGGCCTGGAATATCCGCAGTTCCACGTCAATACTACTGTTTATGTTATTCCAATGCGCAGGGCCTAGTGGGAAACTAGGAACTACACTACAAGCCTATTCACATGAAGTACTCTGTGAGGGCTCCTGGGAGTTCCAAGGTCTACCAGGTAGGTGACCGCTCCCTTTTGCTCAATAATGGTATGGGGTCCAGACCACTTGTCTTGGAGAGCTGCTGGGGCCACTGGCTCCAACCACACCTTTTGTCCTGGGTGATACACAGTCAGGACAGCCTTTTGGTCATGCCAAGCTTTTTGGAGTTCTTGGCTGGCCTCCAGGTTTTTAGATGCCTTCTCCATGTACTCTGCCATCCTGGAGCGGAGACCAAGTACATAGTCCACAATATCCTGTTTAGGCTTTTTGAGAGGTAACTCCCATCCTTCCTTCACAAGACATAGGGGTCCTCTTACAGGATGCCCAAACAGAAGCTCAAACGGGCTGTAGCCAACCCCCTTCTGTGGGACCTCTCTGTAAGCAAACAGAAGGCAGGGTAAAAGGATGTCCCATCTTCGCCCAAGCTTTTCAGGTAACCCTTTTATCATCCCTTTTAGGGTCTTGTTGAATCTTTCAACAAGCCCATTGCACTGTGGATGATAGGGTGTGGTAAATTTGTAATTTACTCCACACTCCTTCCACATAGCAGTCAAGTATCCTGACATGAAGTTTGCACCTCTGTCAGAGACAACCTCCTTAGGAAACCCCACTCTGGAGAAAACTCCAAGTAGGGCCCTGGCTACAACAGGAGCTGTAATGGTCCTAAGGGGAATAGCTTCTGGATACCTGGTGGCATGATCCACTACCACCAGTATAAACCTGTGCCAAGATGCTGTTGGGGGGTCCAATAGTCCAACAATGTCAATCCCCACTCTTTCAAAGGGTACCCCCACCACAGGTAGTGGTATAAGGGGGGCCTTTGTTGTGCCACCTGATTTGCAACTGGCTTGACAGGTGACACATGAGCGACAAAACTCTTTAGTGTCTTCAGACATATGAGGCCAGTGAAAGTGTGGGGCAAGCCTGTCCCAAGTCTTGTTCTGGTTTAAGTGACCTGCAAGAGGAATTTCATGGGCCAAGGTGAGAAGGAAACCTCTCAGAGACAAGGGGATGACCAGCCTCCTGGTAGCACCAGGCTTGGGGTCTCTTGCCTCAGAGTAAAGGAGTCCATCATCCCAATACACTTTTTGGGCACATGTGGCATTCCCTGCAGCCTCAGCAGCAGCCTGCTGTCTGAGGGGTTCAAGAGATGAACAGTCTAATTGAGCCTGCCTCAAGTCTGCCCTGGAAGGTCCCCCTGTCCCAAAGAACTCAACCTGTTCAGGTTCAAGCTCCCCCTCTAGGACAGTTCCTTCTGGGGTCTGTAGGTCGGCCTCCTGTGAAGGCTGATCCTCTACTCGAGGTAGGGGGGAAGGCACAGCCTTAACCCTACTGCTCTTACTCTTGGTTAGTGTCTGGTCCATTGTTCCAGGATCCAGCACTAGTTCAGCTGGGCATTTCTTGGCCTGTGACCTAGTCACAGCAAGGACATGTGCTGACAAACCTAACATTTCCACATGAGTCCTATACTCCACATCTGACCATAAGGAGGATTCCAAATCATTGCCCAGAAGACAGTCCACTGGGAGGTCTGAACTAACAACAACCCTTTTGAGGCCATTTACCCTTCCCCAGGAGAAATTAACAAGTGCCATACTATGGTTGGTAGTGACATTGCTAGCATTGATCACTAGGTAGTCTGAACCTAGTGGACCTGTTCAGGGTCCACAAATGCTGGTGTCACCATAGTGACACTGGCACAGGTGTCCCTGTAGGCCTGAGCCAATTTTCCATTGATTAAAGGCGTTTGCCTGTACTTGCCCAGGGTACTGGGACTTATTGTAGGGGTCATATCCATGTCCCCAGTACAAACAAGAACAGCCTGAGTAGGGACTCTGACTAGGTCAGAGCCTGCCTCAGATACCAATGTCAACCCCACTATAGCCTTTGGAGGATTGCTACCACTACTAACTGTACTAGGGGGTGCAGGTGCCTTAGGGGCAGTAGTGGTAGGAGCTGGGCCTTTCTTGGTGCACTCACTAAACCAGTGAGTATTACTTTTGCAGTATTGGCACCATGGTTTCCTCTGACCATTATTCTTCTTCTTTTGGGAATTCTGGGACCCACCCTCCTTAGATTGTTGGGGCCCTGTTGAAGACTTCTGGTCATTTTGCTTATTCTCATTACCCTTCTGGTCTGCTTTCTTCTGGCCACCACCCTGGTTCTGGTTCTGCTGCTTGACCCTTGTCCTGACCCATATGTCTGCCTTCTTTCCCAATTCTTGGGGAGAGGTCAGATCTGAGTCAATAAGGTGCTGATGCAACAACTGATTTTGACAATTACTTAAGATTTGTTCTCTCATAATTAGATTATACAATCCTGTGTAATCAGTAACTTTACTTCCCAGTAACCAGCCTTCAAAAGCCTTAGTGGCACAATCAACAAAGTCAGCCCAATCCTGAATTTTTTGGGTGTCTCTGAACAGCAACCTGTACTGCTCAGTTGTTAAGCCAAACCCATCAATCAGTGTATTCTTCAGGACTTGGTAATTGTTAGCATCCTCAGCTCTAGTAGTGAGGAGCTTATCTCTACCTTTACCTTCAAAGGAGAGCCACAGTATAGCTGCCCACTGACTCTTGGGGATGCACTGGACAGTGCAGGCCCTCTCCAAAGCAGTCATCCATTTGTGGATGTCATCCCCTTGTTTAAAGGGGGGCACTATTTTACTCAGGTGTCTAGTATCAAAACTCCTGTCTTTATCTTTAGGGATAATGCTGCCACCAGTGGGTTCTGACCCACTCAATTTCTGCTCTCTGGCAAAGGCAAGTCTTTCTTTGGCAAGGGCAAGTTCTTCCCGCTCAATCCTCAGATTGACTTCCCTCATCTTAGCTTCATGCTCTCTTCTCTGAGGGGATGTCATCCCTCTCTGAGAAGATGCCTGAGAGACATGGGTGTGAATAGATCTGTTAGAGCCTCTGGAGTGAGACCTAACTCGTCTATTCCCAAGGTTAAGTCTGCCTGAGGGTGGCCCTGGGGGTCCCCCAGTACCATTCTCATGCATGCTTAAGTTGGCCCTGGTAAGTCTGCTGACTACTACTGGACCTTTGTCTGCCTCATCCCCAGATGATTCTTCCTCTTCCTCCTCTTCCCCTTCTGGTTCAAGGAGGTTAAGGTCTGGATCACCAAGCGTTCCCTCTAAGGGGGGCATGCTCCCATCTGGATTAGAGGGGCCTGTGTTAGAAGCCCTTCTGGCATCATATGTCTCTAAGAGACCTATCAGAAAAGGAGTGGTAGGTTTAGAACCCTGTTTTAGTTTCCTGGAGGTACACAATTGTCTCATCTCCTGGAAGCTAAGGGCTGCATATCTTGAAATGACCTGTGGAGGGTCACTAACCTCTAGGAGAGTCACTGAAGCCTCTCCGTGGGTAGACATGCTTTTCTAGTGAGGTGTAAGTGATGCACCTACCTACACTATGGGTTTACCTACTGATCCCTTGCTAAGAGTTGTAGTCAGGGTGTGCTACTCCCTTTCTACTACAACAGCTGGTTCAGTAGAACTCAGAGTATTTCTAAGCTTGTTATATGTACCTATGGTACCTTGTGTGATCTTTCAAATTATATCTCAAGATTATATTTGGTAAAAACAACAGCAAGCTCAAATCCCAACCGCTGCACACCAATGTGAGAAGTTGGCCTGATATATGATGCTCTCTAGTTCTAGTGATCACCTTGTATCAGTCCAAACAACCCTTATGGTGATTGGTTGTAAGTCAACCTTATAGACCAGCTATCCTAGTAGCGTGGACAAGAGCAGTCTTTAGGCTAAACTCTGTTTGGCATGTGAAGCCAGCTGTTTTACCACATATAACCCTCTGAATACCACATGAAAGGACACCACACAGGTTGTTATGAAAATAAAAGGATATTTATTAACTAACATACACCTCTGAACTCTTTATGAGGTCAGAGGGCTAAGCACATGACAATACTACAAAAGAAATACGAGTTCGCACAATATTTACACGAGTGCCTTAGGGGCACGACAAACCATATACTCAATACAATGGAATGCGAGGAAGGAAAGTACTGTAAGAGGATCCAGAGGCTAGAGGATCGCTGGGACTACGCTACAAACTAGGTAAGTAAGGAGCAGGAGGCCCACGGGACCCACGTGCAGAGTGGAAACTCTCACGCGGGATGCGTACCAACGTCTATGGATACTACAGTTTACAAAGTTACGGATTCCGGACGAACCCGGCTGGATGGAGGGAAAACAACAGTGGACCTGAACACTAGGATAGTGAACTCAGACTTCAGCACCTAGAAGCTTTAGTTACCTAACCCACAGGCTGCGGGTGCATAGGGCTGAAGTAGTGTCGGGTTTGCTGCGTTGATCCCGGTGATGCCTGAAACAAGAAGTTGCTGGCAGGCAGCCAGATGGAGGAGTCCGGTGGTTCCAAGGATGGAACCTAGAAGAAGGAGTCCTGAAAGGGAAGGGGACAGAGTCTCGGTCACTAGCCAGTGACGTTGCTGGAACCAGGAGGGAACCAGGTGCTGTCGCCGCGTTCAGGTGGAAGAAGGGTCGCTTCTCTCTGTAGCTGCGCAGGCCAGGAGCTGTTCTTCACAAACAGGCTGGAGGCACGAGCTGTCCCACGTAGTCTGCTGCTGATGGCGGTGTTGGATCGTCGATCTGGTCAACAGGCCTTAGCAAATGCAAGCCACGCGGCGGAACAAAGATGGCGTCTGGTGCGGACCAGGAGGGTCCGGGGTGCTTCTCGTTCACAAGGAAGCAAGGGCCAGTCTGGGGGACCAGACTAGCAGTGTTGGATTCTTCGGGTCGTCGTCTCAGAGGTCACGAGCCAGCCGGCAAGTGACCAGACAACAGGACAAGCAGCAACCAGGCAAAAGGGCCCCACGCAGATCACGTGGATGCTGGGGGGCTGGTCTTTGATGCAGGAGCTGCGTCGGTGTGGGGCTTCTCAGACCCCGGTGCACTCACTCGAGGATCCCTCGGCGGTCGTGCTGGAAGCGCTGTGCAGGTTTCTTCAAGATGGCCGTCTCCACGTTGCTCGTCGCACCCACGGGTCCCAGCTGTGCTGTGGATGTGGGTAGAGGTCAGAGGAGTCTGGAGGTCCGGGTCTTGTTGAGCTGGGTCATCATATTCCGGGATGGAAGGACTTGCAGCAAACCGCACAGGAGCTTGATGGTGCCCGCAAAGCAGGATGGTCACTCCCTGACCATAGGGGAGATTCTTCAGTCTTCTGATGTTCAGGAGGTAGAAGGTCAAGAGTTCTTCGTGGAAGTTATCAAGATTAATCTAATTTGGAATGGGACCAGCTCCTACCTTTATTCGGCTAAAGGGGGCTGCACTACGACTAGGTCCCTCCTCTGGGTGGGACCAGGAAGGGGGGTGGTTACACCCCCTTTCCTTTGTCCCGTCTTGCACCAGCTCTGGGGATGGAGTGCCCCAGGAACTGGTTCTGACCGGTGTATGCACAGGACACCTTGTGTGCCCCAGGCATGTCTCATTCCTTTCAGCCCTGGCCTACCTAATACACAAAATCCTGTCTGGGGTGGTGCTAGCACCTCCCAAGGCAGGAAACCCTTTGTCCGAGCCTCCCTTGCTGGAAGGACTCCCAGCAGCAGGAGGTCAGACTTGTGTCTGTGGTGGCAGCATCCATTTTGTGATGCTGAGGCCCGAGTTAACTTTAACCGGGGTTCACAGTTACATACATGTCGTGTCCCTCTAGAAGGGTGGAATGCTACCCCCGTCGCCAGAATTGGCGAGGGGGTAGTATTCCAATTCGTATAACACCTTACTCGACATGTTTTAATAATGTTATACCAAAATTAGCATTTGACGCAAGGTTCATAATGCACTTAAGAGTATATGGTATAGCGTTATCATGGAACAGCTATTAGGACTGGGTTCCGCAAGCTGAAAATGGGCTCAGCTCATGCCAGAGCACCATCTCACATAATTCCAAGCACTCTGCCTTCAGGATTGATAAAGCCTGCCATAGGAGTGACTGATAGGTATATATGTGTCCATCTTTAGGGTTAGATATAGGGATACTATATCTAAAGCAAAGGGTGATTACACCACCTTGCCCCAGCTGTCGTGCAGCCAGTTGTGTCTGATTTAGATGGCCAGCCAGGGGTGGCATAATACATGCTTCAGCCCCTGGTAGGCCCTGGGTACACCTATGCCCTGGATACCTAAGGTATGCTGTACAGGGACTGATAAGGTGGCCCAGTACCAATTGGTAAATGCACCTAAGGTACATGGTTGTCAATTTAGAGAGAGAACAGCTAGGCTGTGGGTCTGATTAGCAGGCCCACAGCCAGAGAAGTCGTAAACCAGTGAAGCATAAAGCAAAAATCGGGGGTGACCATAGGATTGCAGACCCTACTCTCCTACAGTCAGTACTAAGAAATGCGATCATGATCCTTTTTTCTTCGAATTTAGCAATGTGTGGATGCTTAGGTCTGACTTGACAGCACAGCAGTATGCTATACCTATTGTTATTAATTCTTTAAAATATACTAGCTTCAACCAGAACAGTATTTCTCTCACACTTCATACTACAGGTATTTTGGCATATAAATCCCATTCTATTTTGCTTTTATTGCAAAGCATGTGGGAATAGTTTACATTTCAAAAGTTCACTAAATTGTCACAAATAATTATAAATGCATTTTTTATAGAAAGCAATCCTTTTTAGGTCGAGCCTACAGCGCTTGCGCTTTAAGCTGATCTGTTGTCTGTACTTTGTGGGGTCTGACTCCTGCCACACTTTGGATTAGCTTGTCTCTGTCATTTAACAATCATAGCCTGCAAATGGCTACTGATGGGTGCATGTCCTACCTTTTCTGAAAAGTTCACTCCCATGCAGTATTGCCACAGCAGCCCTAACCCATCCCTACTTGGTGTCTCAAACTGGAGGCACTGGAGGAACAGGTCTTCCTTCAGAAGATCAGGGGAATAATAATATCCCATTTCACTGACAATGCTCACATTACCGACTCCAGACTGACGGAGTGGGAAGCCTTTAAGGCTGTCTTCAGGGGAAGGTGCACGGTGACTTCCATTGGGGTATGTGGAAAAGGCGGACCGAGTATTGAGAGACAAGCCCCGAACGCCGGGAGCTCTGCCAGGAACTCCTGGATGCGAAGGAGGAAGTAGCAGTCCAGGAAGAACGATTGCTTCGACTATAAAACATACATGGACCGTACCCATGCGGAGAGTGATAAGGCGGGCAGACTATTGGCCTGGCTGGCCAATCCGGCCCGATGAGGTAATAACATAATGGAAGTGGCTAACCAAGCAGGACACCCCCTATATAAGCAGGGTGAGATAAATAAAAGGTTCCTTGACTATTATAAACACCTGTATAAGAGCTTGGGGTCCCGAGAGGGAGGAACAACACAGGATATCCTGGCCCAGCTTCCCTTGACACACTGACTAACGAGGAGGCGGATCAACTGGGTGCTGAAATCTCAGAGCACGAGATAAGGACATCGATTAAAGGACCGGTCAGAGGCAAGACCCAGGGAACCGATGGACTCCCTATGGAGTTCTATACGTATGTGGAAGAACTGGCCGCCAAGCTGGTAAAGTTATACATAGTGGCTGGGGAGGAGGGAATTCTGCCAAAGACCACCCAAGAGGCAATGATGATTCCACTGCTCAAGCCGGATAAGTCCCCTCTAGAATGCGAGGCCTACAGGCCACTGTTGATGCTCAATCTAGACTTTAAAATTTTAAGTAAATTGCTGGTGACGAGACTCCTTCCATACATGACCACCCTGTTCCACCCGGACCAGGCAGGGTTCATCCCGGGTAGAAACATAACTCTAAATATAAGACAGCTTCTCTCCATATTGGAAGTGGGCAGACGCGAGGAACAGGAGAGAGAGATCTTCGCCATAGATGTCGAAAAAGCTTTCGACAGCCTAGAGTGGGAGTTTCTTTATGCTGTCCTAGAAAAAATGGGAGTAGGCCAGGGGTTCATACGATGGGTTAAACTGTTATATTCAAGTCCACTGTCCAAAGAGCGCACAGGCTGCACCATCTCAGAACAGTATCAAGTGGAGAAGGGTACACACCAGGGGTGTCCCCTTTTCCCCCTGTTATTTGCCCCATCTATGGAACCCCTGGCCTGCTTGGCACGGACGAGCAGTAGCTACAGAGGTTTACGATTAGGAGTTCAGGCACATCCCACAGCGTTATACGCTGACGATCTTCTCTTATTCCTGAAAGTTCCAGAGGAGGAACTGCGAGGGGCCAGTAACATGATGGAAGAGTTCGGGACCCTCTCGAGGCTAAGAGTTAACTGGCAGAAATCTCGACTTTTCCCAATAGTGGAAGACAGGCAACGCCTGAGGGATTGGGAAACCTGTAGTGGGAGCCCCAATGCTTTAAATAACTGGGAGTAGAAGTATTTCAGTCGTTGTTGGACATCCTGGAACAGAACTTAGGAGGGGCGATGAGGTCTTTAAAGGACAACATGGCCATCCGGGGGGAAACTCCCTATTTCCATGGCGGGAAGGATCACCCTGTTAAAATGGTGACCCACCCCAGACTATCGTATATTTTTACCACGCTGCATATCTGGGTACCCAGAGCGTGGTTTCAAGAGCTAGATTCATGCCTCTCAGCCTTTATATGCGGGAACTGGACTACACAGGGTGGCCCTGACAATCCTAAGACGACCCCTGGTGGAGGGGGGCACTGACGGTCCCTGACTTTGAGAAATATTACCTGGCAGAGCAACTACAAAGACTTACGCAGTGGATAGCAGGGAGAATGACACCAGATAGAGAGGTAGACCCTTTCACCCCTGAGAGAAATGTACTAATACGCACCCTTTTGAAAACCGCAAGGACACAGCACACAGACACGAATGAACACAAGGTGATACAGCAGTGCTGGAATAGATGCCTCCAGAGTACACAGACTAGACAACCCTACTCACCGGACCTGCCGCTGACAATGCTCCAGGCATTACCACATGGGAGACAATGGAGAGAAGTAGAGGAATGGGAGCAGGCAGGGGTCATGAAAGTGGGGGACCTATACAGGGATGGGAAATTGCTACCGTTTGCAGAATTTAGCATGGACTGGGACATCCCCCAGGGCCAGTTTCTACTCCATAGTGCGATTACGGGAGCAATGCAACGACACTGGGAGATGGGTACTGTAGTAAATAGAAGATAGCTGAACCAGATAAGTTGACAAAGCTCTTTAATAGAATATTAAGAGGTAACAAGAGCGGACTGTTCTCCACGGAGGCAACCAGTAACTGCTGTGGAACAGAACACTTAAATCACAAGCAAACACAGAATATAGTGAAGAAGTACATTCTGAATGAGGTAAGTACATTCTGCAAACACTAGAGTGCATACTTATATATAGTTATGTACTACACATCTTCTTCCTTCCTATTGTTACAATTAATTAATATGAAATGTTTTTATGAATAAAAGAAAGAGAAAAGAGAAAAAAAACAATAAACATAAACAACTCACTGGCAAACTAAATCTTGCAGATAAGTTGGTGGTCTGCGATACCTTGGAGTGCGATCGCTGAGTAAACCACCAGTAGGCAAATTAGATGTTTGTAAGGCATGATTGTCAGAAATAGGTGCATCTCCACCACCCACAATGCGTGACTCACCCGGTGGAACTAGAGGAACAGATTCAACAGGTGTATGTGCTAAAAGATAGCCACTATTATAGAGAGGAGAAGAAGCTACATTCCCGACATTCCTGTCAGAAGTCTTAACACGTCTTTTATATTTATTTAGTGTATTTGTAGAGCGCGAAACCTGTCACCCAGAGGGCATCCTGGCGCTTTGATCAGGAACCATACACTTAACAGCTCAGGCCTTTTAAGGAAATAGGTGGGTTTTTAACGCTTTCCTAAAAGGTAAGTAGTCCTTGTGGCTTCTCAGAGAGAGTGGCAGGGAGTTCCAACGTTTGGCCGCTGCAACACTGAAGGAGCGGCCACCCATCCTCACTCTGTGAAACCTCGGGACTACAAGAAGATGCGCCGAAGAAGAGCGGAGGGGTCGCGATGCAGAGTACCAAGCAAACATCTTCTGCAAAGGAATGGGACCCAGTTGGTGAACAGCTTTAAACACAAGGCATGCAGCTTTGTATTGTACCCGCAGATGAACGGGGAGCCAGTGTAGGTCTCTTAAGGCAAGAGTGGAGGAACTGGACCTAGGGCGAGAGAGAGCCAGCTTGGCGGCCATGTTTTGCACCCGCTGTAGCTTGCCGGTCAGATTTTTTGGGGCCTCCAAAAGAAGCCCATTGCAGTAGTCGAGGCGACTTAATATAGTCCCACGAACTACTTCCGGCCTTGCATGAGCGGGGAGAAGGGGCAAAACCTTGCACAACATGCGCAGCAGCATCATACACGTAGAGGTGGTTTTATTGACGTGTATGTCAAGCTGTAGGTTAGGGCCGAAAATCACCCCCAAATTACGGGCTGATTCCGCCGCCAAGACTGGCTCAAGAAAGGTACTAGGCCAAAAGTTGTCAGGGAGTGCCCGCGGAATCCTATCGATGGAACAATGCAGTACCTCCGTCTTGGAGCTATTAAATTGTAAAGAATTAGCTCGTAACCAGTCCGCTGTGGCTGCCATGCAGCGATGGAAGGTATCGAGCGAGACCGTATTGTTCCCTTCCAGTGAGAAGACCAGCTGGGTGTCATCGGCATAATTAAATGTAGAGACACCAAAAGATTTTATTAGCTGGACTAAGGGACGGAGGTACAAATTAAAAAGTATAGGGCTGATGGCCAAACCCTGTGGGCCCCCCTGTCCTACGCTCCTTGGCTCAGAGGTGAATGGTGGAAGAGAAACCAACTGTTGCCTGCCGTCAAGATAAGATGTCAGCCAGTCTCTTGCCCCCTCAGTGACCCCGCACTCCTCAAGTCTCCTGACAAGGGTCCGATGGCAGACCGTGTCGAACGCGGCTGACATGTCGAGCAGCACTAAGAAGGCTGCCCGACCACTGTCGACACACGAGCGAAGATTGTCCAACACGGTCACCAGCGCGGACTCCGTCCCGTGACCGGGGCGGAAGCCAAACTGGTCCTCATCGAACCAGCCGATGTTTTCCAGGAAACCTGAGAGTGAACGAGTCACCCATTTTTCCAGAATCTTGAAAGGAAAAGGGAGCAAGGATATGGGCCTATAGTTAGAGAGACAGGCAGGATCCAAAGTGGGCTTTTTAAGCAGAGGTGACACTACTGCTAATTTCCAACATTCTGGCACCAATGACGACTCCAAAGATTGAAGACAGATCGAAAACAAAGGCAAGAAAAGGTCTGCATGGAAAGCCTTCCAGAATTTGGGGGGCAGTGGGTCAAGCGGGGACCCCGAGGACACCGTGTGTGCCACCTTACAAAATTCCTCGAAGGAAGGGGAGGGAAAAAACCTTAGTTGGGGTCGACTGGGGGGGGTAACCGGAGCTCCCAAACAAAGGTCAGGGGCATTGATTTGGGGTCGACTGGATGGACTGCCCGGAGCTCCCAGACAAAGGTCAACACCACCCGTCTGGGGTCGACTGGGCAGACCCACCGGAGCTCCCACGTCCAAGGCGACCAAGGTGCCAACGGGGCCAGTCGGCTGGGGTCGACTGGATGAGCTACCCGGAGCTCCCAGACTCGAGCCAAAGGCAACAGTCCGGGGTCGACTGGGCAGATCAGCCGGAGTTCCCATCTCCGACACTCTTGGAGGGGGGACAGGCGACCAGTGTCGGCTGGGTGGCGTGGTCGGAGCTCCCAAACCAGTGCTGGAGGCAGTTGGCTGGGGTCGACTGAACGAGCCAACCGGAGCTCCCGAGCCGGGGGTAATGGGTGAGGGGTGCGTTAGGCCCTCCAAAATCTTGGCAGTCTTCTCCTCAAAGGCGATAGCCAGGGAATCACAGAGTGCCTACGACGCACGAACCGTATTAGCCGCACAGACAGGGTGAGAAAAGTCCCTGACAGTTTTGAACAGGGCTTGGGATTTATTAGACGCTTGAGTCAAGGAAGCTTCTAAGAAGGTCGCTTTGGCCCTCTTAATCTGGGCCTTGTAGTCGTTCAAGGCGAGCCTGTAGGAGTTTTTTGCCGGGACGGAGTACTGCTTCCTCCACTCTCGCTCAGCACGTCTACAGCTCAGCTTCAGTTGTCGTAGTTCTTCCGTGTACCAGGGAAAAGCCCTGTTCACTCTCCCTCTAGATTTACGGAGGGGTACAACCTTGTCAAGCGTGTCAGTAATCGACCGGCATAACAAGGAGTAGCTTTCTTCCGCCGAGTTACTCAAGCGGAAGTTAGCGGGTATTAGGGAAGGCCTAGGGGATGAGCTAAGCAATCGGGACCAGGCTCTGCCCCATTTCGCAAGTCCTACCCCGGCGCCATCAGGGGAATAATCCCCCAAGCATAGAGAAAAGGCCACAAGCGCATGATCGTTCCAGCACTGGGCCAAGATGTCGTTGATCACTGCCGAGTCACCGTCAGCGAAAATCAAGTCCAGGACGTGCCCACCCCTATGTGTCGCCGAGCGGACCAGTTGCTGCAGTTGGATGTCAGCAAGAGCCTGGCAAAGAGACGTGAATGCTACGTCTGCAGGGCCCCCCTGCCATAGGTTGAAGTCGCCCAGGACTAACAACTTGGCATGGGTGTTGGATATGTCGTACACTAGGTCGAGGAACTCTGGTAGAGAGGAAGCCGATCCAGGTGGCCGGTAGCACAGCACACCCGAAATCAATGCTTTCTCCGAGTCTTTGATGGAAAACCCCATCAATTCAAAGCCCGATACCTCACTGATTTTAAGCTGGGAAAGACCCAGCCATTCACGATAGATAATGCCAATCCCTCCACCCCGGTTCTTTGGACGGGGGGTGTGGATGATTTTAAAACCTGGGGGACAAGCCAAACCCAGTTCAACTAAGCAATCCTCCCGAGTCCACGTTTCGGTTAGGAACAGCAAGTCCAACCCAGAGGAGTCAATCAGAAAGGCAATCTCAGTGTGGTGCTTGCAAAGCGACCGAACATTGAGCAGCCCACAGGACAAGGATTGAGAAGGAGCAGAAGCGGAGGCTCTCTGTAACACGGGAGCCTGGGACGTTCTTAGTTCCAACAGAGCCGTCCGAGAGTATGTCAGGCGAGAGGGGCGCGGATGACCAGGGGTGGTGGCCCTATGCGCGTCCGATGCGCGAACGGGCGCAAACGGGCTTACCTCTGGCGCACCTCCGGCGCGCCTACGTCGCGCCCGCTGCGCGTGACCGCTGCGCGCCTGGTCTGCCATCTTTATAGGATATTCAACCGAGCGGAAGTCCGCCTCCAGCGTCCCTTGCCTTCAGCAAGATGGCGCCCGGAGTGCTCCTCGCCTTCGCCCCAACCCAAGATGGGGTTCGGACCCGCTAAACTAGCTGTATCCCGCGAAGTGCGGGTGGAAGTACAATTACAATGCGGGTAAGCCTAATCTCAATTCCCCAGCCTACGAGTCCGGCCCTAAGCGGTGAGAGCTAACAGCGCTATATATAATGCAACTCTCCTTAAATTCCAACATTCACTGTTGTTGAGAATTGCACAATGGTCAAGAACTTTCTTGATGGTAAAAGGACCTTTAAATTTAGACAAACCTCTTTGTACTCTTTCACTCTTAATCATGACAAGATCACCTACCAACAAGCATTGGCATAGCCAATAGGTCTCACCTTTGGGACCTTATAAGTATTTAATAATGCAGCACAATATCATTGGTGCAACATGAACTGTTGCATGGCTAAACACTTATAATGTCCCAAACGCAAGACCTATTGGCTATGCCAATGCTTGTTTCATTAGGTATAGAACTGCTGACAGGGGCTTTTCGGGCAAGAGGTGTGGACTGGGGCATCCCACTAGGGATTGCATGCACACAATTTCATTATATGCAGATGATCTTCTAATATATATCAAAGACGTCAGAGTGATCCCACTTTTGCTATCCCACAATTTAGGAGATTTAGCTGCCCTTTCGGGCTGAGAGTAAACGCTGCGAAATCATGCCTAGACCCGATGTTTGAACTCAGTGTAGCTGGCATAGAATGGCTCAGGTCAATGCTACACAACTGTAAACCATGAGATGTATATCCAGCAGAAGTAATCGCAACGCTATGTAATACAAACTGTGAATGGCTGCCTTGTTACTGTATGAAAAATGAACAAAATGTAAATTAAAAAATTACAAACAAAAAAAAATAACAAGCATGGAAAACAACCCCCCTGGGCAAACAGGTGTGTAGTAAAGAACTGCCTTGAGGTGCATTGGGCCCATTCACACTGGAACCGGTGCAACTGTACCTGCTGCACTAATGACACCTTGGTACCTGTCCGCAGCTCAATGGTTCATAGAGATTAAAAGAAAGGTAGATTTGATACACACCTGGCTTTTCTACAGTAGACTTTTATTCTGACAGTTCCCGTATGTGATCCCCAGATGCCACTGTCTGGTAAAAGTGCGTTCTAAAGTGCTTCAACATGAAGTGGAAGTAATAGCGCTCATATATCAATCAATCAATCAATTCCATTTGTAAAGCGCGCTACATACCCGTTAGGGTCTCAAGGCGCTGGAGCGGGGGGGGGGGGGGAGCTGCTACTGACCGAAAAGCCAGGTCTTGAGAAGTCTTCTGAAGGCCAGCAGGTCCTGGGTCTGTCGTAGACCGGTAGGGAGAGTGTTCCAGGTCTTGGCGGCGAGGTAGGAGAAGGATCTGCCGCCGGCGGTGGTTTTCCGGATGCGTGGAACTGTGGCGAGAGCGAGGTTGGCAGAGCGTAGGCTGCGGGTGGAGGTGTAGAAGCTGAGTTGGTCGTTGAGGTAAGCTGGTCCGGCGTTGTGTAGGGCTTTGTGTGCGTGGATGAGGAGTTTGAAGGTGATCCTGTTGTTGACGGGGAGCCAATGCAGGCCTTTCAGGTGGGGTGTGATGTGGCTGCGTTGGAGGACGTCGAGGATCAGTCGTGCCGAGGGGTTCTGGATGCGTTGCAGCCGTCTCAGAAGCTTGGTTGTTGTTCCTGGGTAGAGGGCGTTCACGTAGTCCAATCTGCTGGTGACGAGGACCTGGGTGGCGGTTTTCCTCGTGTCGGAGGGGATCCATTTGAAGATCCTGCGGAGCATTCGGAGGGTGTTGAAGCAGGAGGCGGAGACGGCGTTGACCTGCTTGGTCATGGAGAGGGCGGAGTCGAGGATGACCCCCAGGTTGCGTGTGTGGTCGGTGGGTTCTGGGGCTGTCCCTAGCGACGTTGGCCACCAGGAGTCGTCCCAGGCTGAGGGGGTGGGGCCGAGGATGAGGACATCCGTCTTGTCTGATTTCAGCTTCAGCCTGATGTCTTTCATCCATTCGGCGACGGCCTTCATTCCTCTGTGGAGGTTGGCTTTGGCGGTTTGGGGGTCTTCGGTGAGGGACATGATCAGCTGGGTGTCGTTGTGGTAGGAGATTATGTTGAGGCTATGTTGTCCTGCGACGAGGGCGAGTGGTGCCATGTAGATATTGAACAGTGTCGGGCTGAGGGATGATCCCTGTGGGACGCTGCAGATGATCTTGGTGGTCTTGGAGCGGAAGGGTGGGAGGCGGACGCTCTGGGTTCTTCTGGAGAGGAAGGATGTGGTCCAGGCCAGGGCCTTCTCTTGGATTCCGGCGTCATGGAGGCGTGCTGTTAGGGTGCAGTGGCAGACCGTGTCGAAGGCTGCCGATAGGTCCGGAAGGATGAGGGCGGCTGTTTCTCCTTTGTCCATAAGGATCCTGATGTCATTGGTGGCGGCAATGAGGGCGGTCTCGATGCTGTGGTTGCTGCGAAAGCCGGACTGGGATGGGTCCAGGATGTTGTTGTCTTCGAGGTAGCGGGTCAGCTGTCTATTCACGATCTTCTCCGTGACTTTCGCTGGGAAAGGGAGCAGGGAGATGGGTCGGCAGTTCTTGAGGTCGTTGGGGTCCGCCTTGGGTTTCTTCAGTAGGGCGTTGATCTCGGCATGCTTCCAGCTCTCTGGGAAGGTTGCTATCTCGAAGGAGATGTTGATTGTTTTCCGGAGATGGGGTGCGATGGCTGTGCTGGGATTGTTGAAATTATGGTGAGGGCAAGGGTCAGATGGGGATCCAGAGTGGATGGAGTTCATGGTCTTTATGGTGTCTTCGTCGCTGACGTTGGACCAGGCGGTCAGGTGACTGGTGCGGGTGGTGGTCTCGGCGGTGGATCTGGGGTGGCGGTGTTGAAGCTGTCGTGGATGTCGGTGATCTTGCGGTGAAAGAAGGTGGCCAGTGAAATGCACAGGTCTTGTGATGGTGGAATGTCGTTGGTGTTGGAGCTGGGGTTGAAGAGTTCTTTGCTGTTGTGTGAGTTGCTGTCTAGGCGGTCCTTGGAGGCGGTCCTGATGAGTTGGTGGTGTCTGCGGGTGGCGTTCTTGTGGGCTGTGTAGCTGTCTGGTGTTCGGTCGCAGAGCCAGCTCTTCTCCAGCTTCCGACAGATGCGCTTGGAGGTCCAGAGGTCTTCGGTGAACCATGCGGCTTTCTTGCTGGTGTGATTGGTGGCGGAGGTCTTGAGTGGGGCGAGGGTGTTTGCGCAGTCGTTGATCCACTGTTTGAGGTTGATGGCGGCGGTGTCGGGGTCGGTGGGGTCGGCGGGTGGTCCCAGGGCGAGGGTGGTGTTCAGTTGGTCTTCGGTGACCTTGCCCCAGCAGCGGCATGGCATCTGTTGGGTGCGGTGGTGTGTGGTGGGTTTCCTGAAGGTGACGTGGACGCATCTGTGGTCTGTCCAGTGGGGTTCGGTGGTGTGGTTGAAGGAGACGTGAGGACTTGCGGAGAAGATGGGGTCCAGTGTGTGTCCAGCGGCGTGGGTGGGTGTCGTCACGAGCTGTTTGAGTCCGAGGTTGGCGAGGTTGGCGGTCAGGGCGGTGGAGTTGGCGTTGTTGTTGTTCTCGAGGTGGAAGTTCAGGTCCCCGAGGAGGATGTAGTCCGTGGAGGCGAGGGAGTGGGTGCTGATGAGGTCGGCGATGGAGTCGCTGAACTGAGGTCGGGGTCAGGGTGGTCTGTAAACAAGTGTTCCTGTGAGAGTGGTGTTGGGTTCGGTGTGGATCTAAAAGTGTATGTGCTCGACGGTGGTGAGGGTGTCGTCGGTGTTGGTTGAGACTCTGAGGGTGTCCTTGTGGAAAATGGCGATTCCCCCTCCCACTCCGTTGATGCGGTCTCTGCAGGAGATCTTGTAGCCTTCTGGGATGGCTATGGCGATGTCTGGTGCCGAGGTGGGGTTCAGCCAGGTCTCCGTCAGGAAGGCAACGTCGGGCGGTTGAGTCTAGGAGGTCCCAAAGTTCGATGGCGTGCTTGCGAGCGGAGCGGGTGTTGAGGAGGATGCATCGGAGGTGGTTGGGTTCTCTAGTTGATGGTTTGGCGGGCCGGATGCTGGTGAAGCTGCAGTTCCGACAGGTGAAGGGTCCTTGGGTGCGCCTCGGGGTGGCCCGGTAGCAGGAGTGATCTTGTCCGGGGTTGAGTGCGTGGAGGGGGCCAGAGTCGTAGTGCGGTCTGGTGTTGTGGTGGCTTCGGGGTCCAGGGGTTCTGGTGCTGGGCGCGGTCCAGGCACGGCGGGCGCAGACGGGCTTGCCTCTGGCGCGCCAGCGGCGCGTCCGCTGCGCTTACGCGCGGCATCATCCATATAAGGCGAAGTGGGAGGGAGGAGCAGCTGGGAGGCGGGAGCGGCACGGCGAATGGGCGGCGGGAACAGGGCACAGAAGGAAGAGGGGCAGGGCCGCAGGGGAGCGGGGACGGGAAAATAGAGCAGTGGGTTGCAGGAAAAAAAGGGGGCGCTGGGAGAATCAGGAAATACAATATGGGCAGAAAATACAATAGCAATCAGAGGCAGCAATGCAAACCATAAAAATGAAACGCAAACGCAGGGAGAGTACAACAGCGGCGAACTCACGGCAGTGGAAGGCAGCACGGAGGAGACACGAGCGCACAGGAGGAGCCGTGCGGCGTGGGGAGCGACGTGGCCTGCGAGCAGGGTCGAGGGTCGCAAGCCAGGTCATATTTTTAGACGAAAGCTCTAAATGTGAAGATTCTTTATAGCATGGCATGGGGTACGCAGAAACTGCTGTAGAGATGTGCGAACATACAAAAAAGAACACAGTTCAGAAAAAGTGCACATCGGGTGCTTCAAGCGTCAGAGAAAAAGCAAGGTATGCATGTCCCATTACTTACATTACTTGCAGCCTCGTTTTGAATGCTTTGATAATTGTAAAAAGGGACACAAAACCATGTTTTGGCTGCTTTTACAATGAAGGCTTTTGCTAAAATTGACCTCAGTTCAGGAGTTTTTACACTTGCAATTTACTCTGTATCTAACCTAAAGGAAAGTGTGTGCGCAAAAGGGTCCGTTAGGGTTACTGTGCATTAAAACCAGTTGCAAAGACAATTTTCTCATGCTATTCCCAAATCCCAGGAACAATGACAGATATTTCTACTTGAGTATTTTTTGCACTCGATTTCACAACAGCTCTCGCCATCGGGACATTCCCTCATTTGTATGGGGGCACCATGCAAATGAGTTAAACACTTTGCCTCTGTACCCATGACGTATTATGGACCCGGGCACAGGGGTAAAAAGGTTGTCAGGAGGCACACTGAGTGTGCACCACAAAGAGGTGGCGCGCAATCAGAGCACCCCGAGGGCTCCCCACTGGAGGGGAGAGGGGGTCCTTTGCACCTCGTAGATATCCCACTCCAGGTGGGTGCAGCCACTCGCTGCCCACACTGTTACCCATGAAAGTTTAGGCCGTTTGCACTGTGAAAAGCAGACCGGCTGCTTTGATCAGCTAGTCCATCCTTCACTGACGGGCACACAACATAGTCACTTCAGGGCCACAGGACCCCCCGCCCCACATATACAACATCCCGCAAATAACACACAGACACAAGTGTTAAGATTGGGAAAAATTGCTGCAGGTTTATTATTACATACAACATTATGTAATCACGGTGGGTTATCTTACGGGCGATCCAAGGGCAGGCCGCATTCTCGCCACCTGCCCGTCTGTTGAGCCAATCAGCACAGTGGCGAACCACCCAACTGCTGCACTATTATGGTAATAAAACTCCTCACGCCCCTTGCGGAGCGTATCTAGGCAAACCCCGGTTGCACAGGCCCACAACCACCCGAAGGACTACTGGGGCGCCGACACGAATTCCTGCACCTCCCATGAGGTTACAGGTTAGGCTCTGAGGTTATGCTCTGGCACCCCTATGTGCCCGCTGACGTCCAGCGTTTGCACCTCTCTTCTTCCGGATCGCCCAGTAACTCCGCCTGCAACGATAAAGGAACACATTACAGCTCCCCAACATCCCCCCTCAATCTGACACTCAGGGTTCGAGGAAGGGTGGGAAAAGAGTGTCCCGATGAGCCCGCGCGACGGCGTCCGGAGCGGCAAAGAGGCCCTCCAACAGGGACAAGGGACTAATGTACCCCTGTAGGCCCCTCCCAGCCGCCCCGGACGTGCGACACAGCCTGCCTCCTCCACTGGGGAGGAGAAGAGAGCTGGTCATCATACAGGGGCGGGGCAGCCCTCTGAGACTAGGAGCCCGCCCTCCTTATGGCCACTGCGTGGCCTCGGGCAAGCGCATAGTCACATCAGGGCCACCAGAAACCCCCGCCCCACAATGCCCAAACCCGCAAATAACACACAAACACAAGTGTTAGGTTTGGGAAAAAATTGCTGCAGGTTTATTACATACAACATATGTAATGACGGTGGGTTAACTTACGGGCGATCCTAGGGCAGGCCGCATTCTCGCCACCTGCCCGCCTGTTGAGCCAAACAGCACAGTGGCGAACCACCCAACTGCTGTACAATTACCATAATATATACTGACACGCCCATTGCGGGGCGTGACTAGGCAAACCCCCGGTTGCACAGGCCCACAACCGCCCGAAGGACTACTGGGGTGCCGACACGAGTTCCTGGACCTCCCATGAGGTTCCAGGTTAGGCTCTGGCACCCCTATGTGCCCGCTGAAGTACATTGTTGCACCTCTCTGCTTCCGGATCGCCCTGTAACTCCGGCCACCGTCGCCGTCCGGGCCCCCCACCACTTCACTTCTTAGGGAACCTGCAACCCTTGTTCTATAGAGCTTCTCGCCAGACCCACGGAACCAGACCAAATGACCGGGGAGCGATGGACCCTTTCCACCTAAAGCGACCATAGATCCAGACATGAACATACCTGTCTGAAGAAACCCAGGCCCCTCTGCCACTAATCTGCAGATACCCCCGGGTCCCTATTCCTTTACCACATTCGTGTCACCCATCGCGACACGTAAGGTCATACTACCAGGAAAATGCATGGTTTCCATGGAAAACCACTGGGAACCCCTGGCCTCTTCGGTTTTAATCTGAAAGCAGGAAGGCCATGCTACCTCAGAGGGCTTGTCTGTAAGGTTGACATAAGACCACCACCAAGGGATTGCTGAGACTGCACCAAGTGCCCCTTTAAGGTGCAGACCTGCAAGGACATGCCTGAGGAAACCCAGGCCCCTCTGCCACTAATCTGCAGATACCACCGGGTCTGTATTCCTATACAACATTAGTGTAACCACCCCTGGTTCGTGAAGTCATACTACCAGGTAAATGACCCAATGATGAGGAGGAGCCCCTACTGCTAAAGGCGCTACGTAACAATAGGCGTTCCAGCACATGCCCTGAAACTCAACCACACCCTTCTCAAAGCGTCAGCAAGCTACACCCAGCTAAGTTACAATTACTGCTGAACGCCGTAAAGGTAAGGTATTAACAACAGGCATCACCTGCCCTCTCGGGTTTTAGTCTGGAAGCAGCATAGGCCATGCTACCCCAAGGTAGCTTGACTGTAAGGTAGACTTACGACCACCACAAAGGGATTGCTGGGCCTGAAACCAAGTGCCCCCTAAGATCCTGACCTACATCAAGACACGCCCGCTGAACAAATGCCCCTCTGACATTAATCCGCATAATACCCCCGGGAAACAAATCCCTCTACAGCAATGGTGTAGACTATCCCAGGTTCGTGAGGACATACCCCTGGACAGGGACCAAGTGATGGGGGGGGTCTCCCCTGCTGAAATCGCTCCCTAATCTATACAATAGGAGAACCAGCGCATGCCACTGCGACCCACCACACACCTTCACACAAAGCAACAGCAGACTACACCCAGAAATGTACAACTTCTGCCAAAGCGCAGTACACAAAATTCAACTGAAAACTGTGCTTTGCGTACGCTTGTGCAACTATACTCAAGCAAAGTACAGAGGGATATTTCAGTGCGTAATGCATAATTTAGTATAACATGCGTGGTGGACTTACATTTGATATACAGGATTGTGAGGTAACAGCTGGTAACACTCACCCCCTAGTATAGCCCGGAGGCTGCTTAGACCAAGCTACCAAAGAATAGCTTGTCTATAGGGTTGACTTACGACCCCCGCCATACGGGATGTAAAGCAGAACCAAGGTGCTCCCAAAATTGGCGATAACAAACCTCAGGCCAACTACTCACCTCGGGAGGGGCACAAAGGAATCTAAAGGGTACTCAGGTTCCTACACGAGGCTGTTCAAACGCAAAACCAGGGGAGCCCAACCACACTAACTGAGAACGAGAAGTCGTGTGTCCAATTCCTGATAGGAGCCCAACGTGCAAAGCCCCCACCCAGAATAGAAATGAGCAAAGGGGGGTTCGGATACCAGAAAGATCATTCCAAGTCCTCCTAACGCTGTTGAATCACTTCTAGAGCAATTCTATATTGAGAGTCTTCTAAGGGCCCCCTTCTTTAGGTATTATTGGCAATCCCCGCACAGGCTGTGGTTGCACAGTTGCTCCACTAGAACGTGAAATGAGTGTAACACTGCAGGCTGTGGACCCTACATTCTACTGAGAGGCAGCCGGGCTCCCGAACTGATGGCTCAGTAGATAGGCTGCCTTCCCGATTCCAGAGCCTTGGATAAACAGACAGACAACCGCAGCATTATGAAAGAGCGAATAGGCTATTGCCATTTGACCTTTCCTTCTCATAGGTTAAGTTAAAGCAGTGCAGGTCCCGGGATTGTTCATATAACAAGTCTAACTATACCTCTTGGTTAAGGCCCCAGGAGATTGATATGCACAGGGGGTAATAATATCCTATTATCTTAGGGCAAGCCCTAGAATTTGCTAATTATCCTAATTGTGGCACCTCCTAGACGGACTTCCATACAGACATACCTTGCCATAATAGTACTTTAAGGTAATACCCAAAAGTGAGGACCCCTCCTAATTGAGCGCCACAGGAGGAAACCCATCAGCAAATCTGCAATATGTATGATATTCAGGTGTCAATAAAATTTCCACACAGCCAGTAAAGCGTCACCGCGGCTCGGGGCCCCCCTTAGACGTGTCATTCTATGGAGTGCCTGCTCTCCTGTATTAGAACAGACCCAAAAGACGCCAAATGCATGACAAGTGACTGAGGATAACACCTTTGGCACACTGATTCCACACTGTTGTGGTCTACGTACATCTGTTCAAACAATCGCAATGTCTTGTTTGAGATAATGATGAATGGAGTACAGTAAACGCTCCGAATGGCCTTACAAATGTGCAAGAGCAGGTGTCCATTCACATACATGTACACTGAGCGCAAAACTACGCGCTTCTCCTGGACCGAGCAGTCATTCATAAGTCTTCTGTGCACCCATGACCCATTGCTCTGCTCCTCTCCTGCTGGTGGCAGGCGCTCATTCACATGTACGCTGCGCACCCCTCACCGTGTCTGTTCCATGCAATTCCTCTGCCTGGCCACTCCTTTACATGCCCCTCGTTTACATGCCCTTTGACCACAGCCTGCAGGGTTTAGTGCGTCGCACATCTCCTGCCAACATACCTCAGACACCTGAATACATGTATCATGCAGTGGACGGCTTGCTCTAGTAAAGGCCTCGTAAAGATGGGCACTCAAACACATAAATATTTTAGCCACAGGCCTGAACACTGCACATCTCCTGTACACCAGCAATCGGTTGTGTGTACATATTGTCCACAGTATGCGGTAGCATTTGCTTGGCTGGTGTATCGCATTAGTCCTAGAACTGGATACTCGGTCACTTGTACATACTGATCACCTCATGCATAGTTGGCTTACCGTTTGTCTGGAGTAACACAAATCTCTAATATGGGCACACAGTTAAACGTACACATTAGTCACCTCATACAGTTCTAGCTTGCTGCATGCCTGATGTATCACACCTCTTGCACAGGGGCATCCAGTCACACGCACACATTAGCGGCCTATGCAGAGTACACTAGCTGATGGCCTGGTGTACCGAACCTCAACTGCAGGTACTCCAACCCATAAACATACTGAGTATAGCATCTTACTTATATGTAGGCACCCAGGATATGTACCTGCTGAGTATATCATGCAGTGTCGGCTTGCTGCTAGCCTGGTTGCCTCACACGCACCGAAGCACTTCCACTAGAGGTGTACACAATCCATGTGGCAGCACATAGCTTGTGTAAATTGAACGCTTCCGCTCCCCTCCTTTCCTAAGCAACTGTAGACGTTTCTGTCTAATATCGCATTATTAGCCCAGGGCCCTGTAAAGAAACTGATTCTCTGAAATGCGCTCTGACACCTATGGGCAAAGGCCGTGCTACATAAAAAAGTTATAAAAGATGAAGCTACCGCTCCTGCCCCGCAGCCAGATGGAAGCATGAACCATGGCTTGTAAAATTGAAAATGGTTCTTCTATGCTGGGCCCTGACACCTAGGGCCATGTTCGTGCCAGAGCTTGGTATGATTGTGTAATATGCACACGCCACTCCTTTCTTGAAAGGCAGATTCTAATATGTACACTAGTAAGTTTCTCCTCCTGTGTCAATACTGTTCCTATTGTGAAGCACTCTGCCGCCTACATGAACACAGTGCGGGTGCAGAAGGCGCACTGGATTTGCTACAAGTCCTACCATACTGTATCAATCGCCTCCTACAGTACTGTAATAAAATCATACTGCCACACTGTATAATAACGCAACTAGCCTGCTGGGAGGCATAGCTCTATACACCAGTTGACGCAGCAGGGCAAAAGATCCCGGGAAGGATTCCCGGCCATAAGCAGAAAAAGAGGCTGCAATTAAGGAACACAGAAATAAACAGGAGCCTAAAGGGGCCTCCATGGCAATCAGCAGGGAGGTGGAAAAAACCCGAAGACCTCGCTCCTGTCTCGAATACTTAATGTGCGCATGTTGAAGTGTTAAATACTGACCCGCACCAAACAGGACAGGGGCCGCCCTATTGGAAATGGAAATTCCCATTGGAATGACCAAATTCACTGCATTACAATTCGATCCTGCGTCAAGCAACCTTAATAAAGCTCAAAACACTCATTAGACCGAAATCACTGCGTGACACGATCCTTGCGACTTGAGACCATTAAGCAGCGCGAACGCCGCGCAAACATATTGATGTGACTGTAATAACTGCACGTGACGCGATCTAGCGACAGGGAACCATACCAATGCATTGCGACATTCCGCACAAAATAATGAATTGACCAACCTTACAGCATGCAAATGCGATCCTAGGACAAGCAACCACTGTTACAGCCACACCCTTAATTATCCAGCACGCGCTCGACACACAGCAGTGTAGGCCAAAATTCCTGCCTGAGAGCGCGACCTAACGACAAAACACAGGTTTAACCCGCGCGACTGAAACCCAAACGAATGTGGCAAGTCAAGAGTAGGGGGGTCACTACCCATGAACCCTTGCGATAGAAAAGGAAGGCTGGGACAAAGTATAAGCAGCTTCCAATAAGTGTTGTGTCCCTAAACGTGCGAACCGAGGTTGCTGCTTACAGTCTCGCAATGATTCATACAGCCCTGCCAACTCTTTGTTACCTCTTGTCTCTCGTTGCTACAAGAGTCACTTCTGCCTCGTGTCATTTAGCGTATGCTTTTGGAAGGGCGAGATTTTGATCGATACCTTATCACTATTGATCTAAAACCCCGTTCTGGTCGACTGAACCTTTGTTGCCTGTCATTGAGGGAAGAAAGTGCATCTCTTACCAAGTTAGTTCACCCAATAAAGGACTCCGCTCTGAAAGATCACAAACAACTTCTAGCTTTCAAAGGTTTATTATATAGTTAGAATAAGCTGCAAGTACAGGCATCTCAGAATGAGATTCACAAGATACACGGGCCCAACTACATACATGTGCTCTCTGAAAACCCTCAGACGAGCAAAGAAGACTACGAGTACAAGTTCTAAGAATAATAAAGCTATAAGCATTGACACGTATTGAGATCTCTCCGTCATTTAAGGCTGGAGGAAAATTCATGTTAGGCTGTCCCTACCCTGCTCTGGATGGTATCCCTACTTAACAAAGTCTCAACCTATCAAAAGGTGTCAGCGGTGAATGACCCCCTAGGGAAGTCACCCACTCTTAGTCTCTTGATGGAAACCTATAGTTCTCCAGTCATGACCCCTCTCTGCCTACCCATCCGCTCTCTAAAGGGTCCTCAGGCATCTGCTCTAACTCCACCCAGGGGTGCTGTCCCTAATACAAAACATACAACAGCATTGAGACGCCCCTCGTGAGACGCCCCTCACGTGGTGTAGCTTCTGGCTTTTTCCATGATGAGGCCTCGTGCGTTAGAGTTGACCTTGCTTCTCAGACTCTTCTCCGGCCCGCTGATACCCCTTAAAACATTCCGGAACCCTCCTCCGTGTCTGGGCCGTCTCCTGAACAAACCTCTATTCATTTCATTTATAATTGGATCCCCCCTTTCTCTTGCAGACAGACATCTGCAGCCAAGATCCCAATTCTCATAGACTTCCAACAAAAGTTTGCAACATTTCTCGGCCCAGACCAATACGTGTAAATCAATGTCTATAAACATTTCAGGCCTACAGCATTTCTCATAATGATTATACCATTCAAATCCTTCATTAATTAGTAGCATGTTAATACTCTATTCTATTATTCGGTAAACACATCTATAAATTATGGCCCATTAACGCTATTACTAAAAGACATTAGTGCAATCCATGTCGTGAAAGGAAACACCTTTCCCATCCCTTCCAGCTCTGGCCCTGAGGCCTACCACGTTCTACGTTTAACCGCATGCCATCCTACAATTTAGCAGCTACACGACATGGATTCAGGATTAATCACGTCTAATAAAGTTATATAATTTCACACATTTCTGCATTAGTTCCACTTCTACTTAAATCGCTAAGTTAACTGCACATTTCAGAATATAGATGCATGTACTATCAGCACTCATGGCATTTCTCTTCATGACTTGTGCTTACTACGTGTAAGTGTGAAGTACTTATACATTTAGGTCAGTTTGCGCTCTCTCAGTTCCCCCCTTTGATGACCTCTCGGGGTCATCACTAACACTTAAACTGCAGTGATTGCTAGTGTACCTCGTTTCTGCGTTTCCAGAGCCCTCAGACTCCTGTACTGATTATCTTGTATGGCAGCTAATCTCTGCAGCTGTTCTCTCTGGGCCCTCTCTGACCTCCTTGCTCTGTACCATTTGAATACCCTCACCAATCCCCACAACACGATCCCACAGATCAATATTATGATGATAGGTTTCAGTATATACCACACGAAGCTTTTGCCTAATGTGGTGAGCCAACCTCCAGCTTCACTCATTCCATGGCCCACCTTTTCCCAAACATTTTCTCTACTTAGATCTTCGATCTCCTTGTGAATATCAGTTATGTTCATAATAATTTTCTCAAGGGGTTTCGAATTGTCTGGAATGTAAGTGCAAAATTCCTGGACCTTCAAAGCCTTACAGACTCCGCCCTCTTTTGCTAGCAGGACGTCTAATGCAAGACGGTTCTGGAGAACCATGGCCCTTATCGATTGCATCTCTCCTTCTACCAGCATTAAGGACTGAGCAGTGCTGGCAGACAACCTGTCTACGACTGTTGCTAGTCGTCTAATTTTGACATCATTAAGGATTAGTCCCAAAAGAGGGAACACAGCTCCAAATACGTCTCCAACCATTTCTGCATCTCCTATATCTCTCCTTCCTCTCGATGATGTCTTGCCCTCGATGATCTCTAAGTCTTGGGCATGATAGATTTTGGGGAAGATAATTGCCAAGTAACATGATCCATACCAGTTGTCAGGTAGTCTCACGTAGGCATTTCTTCCACATACAAAATACACATTTGGAATCACTTGCATTCCCTTTAGGAAATCCTTAGTATAATATTCTAGATTGAAAGCATGTTCACAGCTAACTTCTCCCACGTATACATTTTCATAATACGTTTTGGCTCGGTGAAGACATAGCTTTCCTCTCTGCGTTCTATCTAAGGCTATTGGACCACTACTACCCTTTCTCTTGTGTGCCTTCTCCTCCTCGGTCCAATCTGTTTTCCATTGTCCTG
Organism: Lissotriton vulgaris; assembly: GCF_964263255.1. Lineage (NCBI taxonomy): Eukaryota > Metazoa > Chordata > Amphibia > Caudata > Salamandridae > Lissotriton > Lissotriton vulgaris. The sequence goes on along the minus strand of NW_028248213.1, from coordinate 19,183 downwards.
ATTTTTTCAGAATCTTTTGTCTCCTGTATCGATCATCCACCTGCCCTATGAACTTCTTCTCGACTTCTGACACCTTGCATGTCAGATTGTTTCTACGGGCATGTGAAGTATCTAAGGTAATCCAAGGAATGAAAAACTTGGCCAACCTGTCTTCACTCTTCCAGTAGTCCCATTTGTTCATTTGCTTATAATTTGGGACTTCTGGTAACACGGAATCATAATTGGAGAAATAGTATTCAAAACTATCCCTCCCATAGAATATACTAAGCAATAAGCTACATGTGATGCCATATGTCAGCGGGAGGTGATGATATCGAATGCCTTCATCTACAGACGCCGGCAACTGCATGCAGACATAGCAGTCCTTAACCTCCATGGCATCCACGTATTCATATAAAAGTTTAGCATAAGCATTCGACCTAAAGTCGCCTTGGGACTCATCTACGTGTAACCTGCGAGCTTCTGCAGCTAATAACGCCTTCTCTTGAATGTTTTCCCCTTTCTCACCAGCAACGGTGGGTGTAGGTGTCTCTACAGATTTCACATCGGTTACCTTTGCCTCTTCCTCACGTCCCTTTACATAAGAAACTGTGACTACTAAAACTATTAAAATTATCACTCCTACTATTAGTGTGCCTATTATACATTTGGCTCTGCGGTTCGGGGTGCCGGCTTCCATTTCGTCAGACAGTATGGCTCTCTCGTATCTCAGCACAAAGTTCTTTTCTTCTCGTTCCTTTACAGTCTCTTTTACTCCTTTTGTCCTTAGGACCGCACAACTGGAAGCTGACAACCTTCTTCGCAAAAAGTCCTTCAACAGTTCAATACAGACAACCCTAGCCCTTCTCCGTCAACTCAAAGGAAGGTCCCTAAGATTCTCTGCTTCCTGGGCGCTAGGTAATCTTCTTTTTCTTGATTTATTTACAAAGTCTCTAAGCATCTACAATCAGGCTTGTGCCTGCAGCTTTAACAGCATAGTTCAATATTTCCAAACGAAGAATGTGCTCTTCATGGCTTGTTATCTTTGTACCAAAGTCGGGGAATTGCAATTCTGTGAAAAACATGTGCTTTAACTTGCTGAGGCGGGGAGGGCTGGGGAGTATGAAAGTTAGTGACCCTTCTGCTTCGACTCCGGGTACCAACAGTTGTACTTCCACTGTGATGATGGGCTCAGAGCTGGACACCACCACCGCTCGTATCCTCCCTGTCTCCTGTTCCAAAGACATTTGTCGCCAGATATGTCCACTCAGGGGTGGAGTATCTTCTGCTAGGCACACGCGCTCTTCTTGACCTTCTCAAGTCCGGTGCTTCAGCGCCCTGAGCACCTTCTTCTGGGTCTGAGTCCTCTGATATCGGAGGAAGGGTTCTCTCTGGAGTTGACCTCAGGCTGGAGCTCCTTCTTTGCGGCCAATTAGCTTCTCCACGTACCCTTCTACTCCTTCTTCTTCTGGTCTGTTCGCACCCTCTGTCAGACCGGTCAGTGTCTGACTCGTATTCCCAGCTACTTTCTCCTTCAGTAGCGTCGTCTGTTTCGCTGTTGTACTGACCGTCCTCAGCCTGGTCAGACTCGTTCCCCGCTTCTTCTGGCACCTCTACAGCTTGGCTGGCCCCCTCTATGGCTTCTCGGTCCGCAGCTGGACGTCTATCCGAGAGAGGAGCTGTTTCTTCCAGAGGTGCTGGAACCCTCCGCGTATGCGACGCGTGGATCCAATTGGGCAGGCCTCCCACCTTCACAGCAGTGTTCGTGATCAGGATGATCTGGAAGGGCCCACGCCAACGAACATCCAGGCAGCTTCTTCTCACGTGCTTTCGTACAAGCACCCAGTCTCCAGGGCACAGGTCATGGCACAGGTCCTGGCACGATGGAACCTCGGCAGCCTGCACCTGAAGGGACACAGAATGAATGGCGTCAGACAGCCCCTTACAATAGTCCAGGATCATATCATCTGTGATATTTAACAGTGCGGCAGTTGGGACAGATGGCAACCTCATTGCTCTCCCCATCAACACCTCATGAGGTGACAGCCCCGTTCTTCTGTCTGGGGTACTACGGAGGCTCATAAGGACCAATGGCAGAGCGTCAGGCCAACTCAAGGACGTTGATGAACACACTTTTGCAATTCTGGCTTTAATCGTGCTATTGATCTGCTCCACAATTCCTGAGGCTTCTGGTCGGTAACTGCAATGCAATTTCTGATCTATGTTCAAAGCCGCACAAATCATCTTCACAAGCTCGCTGTTGAAATGCGTTCCCCTATCTGATTCCAAAGAGGCCGGTACCCCGAAGCGCGGAATGAGCTCCCTAAGCAGTAACTTGGCTACTGTGAGGGTGTCGCACCTACGTGTAGGGTATGCCTCAACCCATCTGGAGAATACGCAAACAACCACCAGAACATAACGGAGGCGGTTACACCTTGGTAGTTCGATAAAATCCAACTGCATGCGGTTGAATGGACCCCCTGACCTCCCTATGTGGCTCAGTGCAACTGGTGTCTTTTTCCCTACATTCAACTGCTGACAGGTCACACAACGCTGGCACACTGCTTCGGCTGCTACTCTAAATTTAGGATTGTACCAGGTCTGCCTAAATACTCTCAGCATAGCGTCTCTTCCTAGGTGTACGGGACCATGTATTTGTCTAGCCATTGGGCTCACCATCTCATTGGGTAACACTGCTCTGCCATCTGCTGAGACCCAGAAATGGGCCTCACCCACTACACATCCTGCCTTTTCCCATGTTTGTTTTTCAAAATCAGGAGCATTTTCTTGCATGCACTTTAGTTCGTCCCAAGAGTCAACAGTTTCTAGTATCATAGCTAATTCAGTTCTTACATTTATTCCACCCACTTCCACCTCTGTGAAAGAGTACCCTTGTTCCGCGCAATACCGCGCGACTTCGTCGGCATATCTATTGCCTTGTGACACGAAGTCCATGTTTCTGGTATGGGCGGTGCACTTCACAACCGCGATACCTGCTGGACATTGCAACGCTTCTAACAACAAGCGCACAAACTCTCCATTGCGAATGGGAGAGCCTGAAGAGGTCATGAAACCTCTTTGAGACCACAACTGCCCGTAATCATGAACTACCCCGTAACCATATTGGCTGTCGGTGTATATGGTGACTCGAATTTGATTGCTTGCCAGGCAAGCACGCGTTAGGGCAATGATCTCGGCTACCTGAGCGGAGTGTACTCCTTCCAGGCATCCAGCTTCCACAACTCCAGTAATTGTACAAACAGCGTAAGCTGCTCTCAACTGCCCAACTTCGTCTCTTACACATGAGCCATCGACAAAGAAAATTTCGTCTGGGTCAGTCAGTGGCTCATCTACGATGTCGGGTCTTGGTTTGGTGCATAGTTCAGTCACATCGAGGCAGTCATGGTCTGTACACTCATCATCATCATCGATATCATTTGGGAGTGGCATCAAGGTAGCAGGATTCAAAACAGAGCATCTCCTGAGGGTCACATTCTCTGCAGCAAGAATGACTTGCTCATAGCGCGTGAGCCTACTGTTGGTCAGATGCTGTGTTTTGGTCCTGGTCATTAACAGTTCAACCGAATGGGGCACGTGCACCTCTAACGGATGCCCCATGACAATATTCTCACACCTCTCGATGCTGACACCTGTTGCGGCAACGGATTTGAGACATCCGGGCAACGCTGCGGCTACTGGGTCTAAAGTAGCCGAGAAATAAGCGACTGGTCTACGGGCATTCCCATGAATTTGGACTAACACAGACAGCGCGCAACCCTCTCTCTCACAACAATAAAGCAAGAATGGTTTATCGTAATCAGGCATTCCCAAAGCCGGAGCACGACACAGGTCCTCTCGCAGCTGTAGGAACGCCATCAAACAGTCTTTGTCCCATGGTACCGGATCGCTCACCTCCTTGTGCGTCAGTTTCTGCAAGGGTTTTGCTTTCAGTGAAAAGTTCGCGATCCACTGTCGGCAATACCCCACCATCCCTAGGAACATCCTGACTTCTCTCTGTGTTTTAGGCGCATTCATCTTCATGATAGCCTCTATCCTGTCTGGTGACACTTTTCGTTTGCCTTTCTCAATTCTGTGTCCCAAGTACTGCACTTCTGTCAGGCAGTACTGTAACTTCCCCGGGGACACCTTGTGCCCATTTTCAGCTAGGTGATTTAACAAAGCAATGGAGTCCTCCCTGCAAGCTTCTTCTGTTTCTGAGGCCACAAGGAGGTCGTCTATGTACTGGACCAGAACTGACCTCTGGGGCAGCACTAGACTTTCAAGATTTTTCTTCAGAAGCTGGTTGAAGATCGATGGGCTTTCTGTATACCCCTGAGGAATGCGACACCATGTTAGGACGCGACCTTCCAGCTTAAATGCGAAAAGAAAATGGCTCTCTTCGTCCAAAGGGATCGAAAAGAAGGCCTGGCAAAGATCAATCACAGTGAACCATTCTGCTTGGAACGGTATCTGAAACAGTATCACTGATGGATTCGGTACCACTGGACAACATGAAACGACTATGTTATTAATCTTTCGGAGGTCCTGCACTATCCGGAATTTCCCATTTGGTTTCTGCAAACCCATAATCGGGGAGTTACATGGACTACCCACGATTTCTTTCAATATTCCCTGCTTAATCATGGACTCGATCACAGGCTTTATGCCTGCAATCGTTTCTGGAGTCAATTTATACTGGGGTGTTCTTGGGAACTCAGCATGCGGTTTCACTACAATTTTCACTGGGTCCACCCCCTTGACCAATCCAATCTCTTCCCCAGTGAAATCCCACACTTCTGGTGCTACGGTCTCTCTCAGATCCCAGGGGAGCTCATCTACTGTCAGAGTGGGATACAGCTCCACACATATTCTGGAATTTGCAACTTTGAAGTCAGCATCATCGTCATTAGTCAATACCTCCACTCCTTGAGGTGTGCAGTATATGGTACAATTTAACTTGCACAAAGGTCTCTTCCTAGCAGACATACAGGGCTAGAATCGCAAACCACAAACTGGTGCTCATCACTGTACTTCCCTATTTTCACCTGCACGGGTTCAGTCAGTGGGCTGGTCATTCTCCTGTTAGCGACCCCTACCACTTGTATGGTCTCTCCAGACATGGGCAGGCCTGGGACTGCGGCTGATCTGATCGTGGATCTAGTGGCTCCTGTGTCCACTAGGAATGTCGTGGGGCACCCTGCCACTTCGGCCTCAACATAGGGTCCCCTTTGGTCCACCTCCAAGGCTGCCCCGAGGGTGCAGTCCTCCCTTTCCACTCTCTGCCCAGTTAGTGGGTCCACATAATAGCACTCCTCTCCTCCTACAAACAGGGGCATCTGTCTATATGTCTTACCCATAGTCCCTACTCTGGGTGGCTGGGGGAACTGGGCTCGGGGAGGAGGCCCCCCCCCTTTGAGCACCTTTCCCTGGTACTGCGTTACCCCTCTCGTAGGCGCACTCTGGACCTCTTCCTCCTCTACCTCCTGTTCCCCTATCTCGACATTGTAGGGACACTCGCGTTTCCAATGCCCCACCTCGTTACACTGATGGCACCGAGTCGTTTTCTTCAAGGCAGCTATGTCTATGCGGGGTCTAAAGGTGGAGTTCTCCTCATTGCCCTTGTTCTGGCTATACTGCTTCTTTCCCCCAGTTCCTGTTCCTTGCGGCTGTTGCTGCTGTCCCCCCTTTCCGGCTGCCTGCATCTGTACCACCATCAGTTTCTCTTTTAGCTTCTTTGCCTTGGAGTCTATCTCATCACAGCAGTATCTGGCATATCTCAGGATCTCATCTAAGGGTTTGTTTTGCCAACAAATCAGGTGTTGCTGAATCATTAAACTAATATCCGGTCTCAGGCCCAGGACGAACTTGGACACAAATTGCCCTATGTCTTTTGGATCCATTACATCCAGACCGCTATACTGTTTAAACGCCTTCAGCAATCTCTCATAGTATTCGTGAACTGTCTCTTTGGGTTCCTGTCTAGTTCGATCTATTTTGACCCAATCTATGTCTTGCATTGGCACTTTCTCTTTCAGCCATGTCATCACTCTCTCGTATTTTGCCATCACAGTCTCGGACGGCCCATTAGTCTTAGCATCTCTCTCTGGCTCTGTTGTGGGCCACTCAGCGCTAACCTTGCATGCTGTCCACAAGTCTCCTGGCACTACGATGTCAAACAGCGTGTTCAGATCTATCCAGAGGACCTTTGAGATTTTTACGAATCTCTCAACTTGCTTGTACCACTCCACTGGGTTTTCCCGCAATTTGGGGAAGGAAGTGGTAAAAGCAGCTAAATCTCCCCTACTCCATGGCACGTGCACATAGTTCCCATTTGCAACTTCACGCAAAGGGTATGCCTCTATTTTCTGCAGTCCTCCTGGTGTCATGCCAAGCGTGCTTCTCCTGACGGTCCCTTTCTTGGACCACCTCTCTTCCCACTTATCTAGTGCCCTCCAGGTCCTTATTCCCGTAATCAGTTCCCTTATGTGCGTTTTCAATCCTATTGTCCTTCTCTCATCTAGGTCTCGATCTGAATAATGTAGCCTGTGGTTACCCTGTAATGCTTTGGTCCTTGACAGGTCCACCATATATTTGCCTGCTAGTTCGACTAACTTCTCATGGATTGTTCTCGCTTTTCGAGTGATGTCTTTTGCCATGAACAGTATTTCATCCTGCTCATACATTTCCATTCTTTCTAAAGGCAGGGTACCATCTACCATGTCATCCAGGTCTGACCTTAAGCTGGCGACATCGAGTCTCTTGGCTTTTATCTCAGCTCGCAATATCTCTTTCGACGGAGGCTCACAGGTTTCTCTCCCATCCCAACTCCGAGCCCTACGTTTGGGTTCGGGAGAGTTAAGGAGTGTTCTCCCTTGCTCCCATCTCTCCAGGTCCCATGCTCGGCCATCCGGTCTTGGAAGGTGATGGAACACGGGCCTGTTACCCCCAATCTTACTTTGTCCATCCTCTCTCTCTACTCTCTTTTCACAGTAGGACTCTCTGCTATTCTCCCTCCGGTCTCCGTTCTCTCTCGGTCTAGTATCACTCAGTATCTGATATGACCCTTCTTGGTTCCCCATATTCCCTAGACTGCGCTCATGTCCGTCATCACAGGGACCGTGGCGCGGCCCCTCGCAACTCCCATTCTGTTCTCTGTTGCCGGGCACACAGTGGATACACTTAAAGCTGTCTCTGTACTCCCGTGTCCTCCTGTCTTCTTCACTGTGTATTGGGCGAGACACCCCCCCGCTCTCGGGGCCCCCGTTTTCCAGGTCTGACCTACCTCCACTCCGGGCCCAATGGGTGACTCCCCTACTATCCTTCTCCCTCCCGTCCCACTCCGGACTGCTCTCCTCAGCCCCGCAGTGAGTCCGGGCTCTGCTATCCTGACTTTCTCTTCCAGCTTCCGCAGCTATGATGCTCTTGTGAGCCTCTACTGCCTCATCCCACTTCTTCATGTACTCGTTTAACTCCTGAAAGGATTTTCGTCCTGATCCCCTCATATCCACTGGCCATCTATGGTCCCCCGGATCCCCTGCTGGATCCCCTGCTGTGTGTACTGGGGTGCTCCACTCTCTTGGTATCGGCAACTGACTTGGGGAGTTAATCGTATCGTTCCTCCTTGCCATCTCTGCTCTTTCTCTGTCCCTCCGTACCCGTTCCTCCCCTCTGGCCCTTTCTGGGTCATATATCGATACTATAGGACCTATGGTAACAGGTACCTGTAGTGCATCTGGCAATGCGTAGGATGTGGCACACTCCATTTCCAGCGCCCTTTGTACCACAAACCTCCCGACTACCTGCTGCACCTGACTAGGCTGGGACAGTTCTTTCTTTGCAGCGGGATCCCAATCGGAACTGGGAAGCGGTCCATGCTCTCCTGCATTGCCCCCCTCCCTTTCACTATGCTCGACATCTCCCCCTGCTCTGTTATACGGGGGTGGCCTATCTGTCAGTAATCTGTTTATCAGGCTGTCCTCTGTTTCGCTCTCATCATCTTCTTCTAGGGGGCTTTTGTTCCCGGGCATCTCTAACACTGGGTACAATTTATTTACTTCCATGTTATGCACTCTCCACCTTTTAGCATCCGCATCCCACTTGGCATCCTGCACTGCCCTTACCGATCGTTTCACCCTTTCTTGTCGTCTGTTCATGTTCTTCTCGTGCGCTGCCCTAATCCATGCATTGAGCGCTTCAAACTGGGTCGGTCTAGGCAAGGGTCTCATTGAGGTCATAACTGCTTTTAATTGGTGTAGCACCTCTAATCTGAACGTCCCGTACTTCGGGAACGTCAGTTCCTCATTTCCTTCTGTAATCTTACTCCACTCTGAGATCCACAAAATTGTATGCAGCCCAACATTTGCCGCCATGTAACGAGCCGGCGTACCCTCCGGCGGGGCTTCTTCCCCTTCATACGATCCCCGCCTCTCTTTTTTAAACGCCGCTCTCAACCATTTAAAACACTTCATAATTATACGCACAATTTCCAGCCTCAATACTCTGTTTACTTCCTGATGACAATCCACCAATCCTAGCGCGGCTTTGCTAGCTAGCCTATCGCAGCGCGGTCTTTCTCCGGCCGGCCAATCCCAGCGCGGCACTTTTTGACGTCACTCGTCTCCGCTTCGCAGCAGCACCCCTCCTTTCTCAGCTCTTCTCCCGGTCATGCATGCGTCCCAGTCATACCCTGAAAAATGACTACTTCCGACCAAGCGGTCACTTCCCTCGACTGTACGTCCACAGTCTATCTGTAATTCTCAACACAACTGACGAAATGTCTATCGTCTCTCTGATAGGTTGCTTACACACACAGTAACCTCCGACCAGCGTCCGTTACTCACGCACTCACTCTTACGTTCCCCCTATCTCGGTCTTTCGGGTGATCAATGGTACCTCATGACCCCCTTCGCACTGGTTGACAATTACTCTGGATGTCCGATACACCCGAACCACTTAAGCTCTCCTTGAACTTAAGATTTCCACCGGTTGCGCGCGCTCACAACCTGTTCCACAGTCACTCTACAGGCATTCAACTCCGCCAGACATTACAACATAGATACAATACAAAAACACCGCAATCTAGCACGCATGACCCTTTATACTCACTCTCGACCGATACTGCTGCTTTTCTGTCTCACGTCATCCGAACCTTCTTCGGCGGGCGGTTCTTCCGATCATCGATCTCTAGGGGCCTTGGGGTAATCTAGCCTGGCCTAGATCACCTTCCTCAAGAAGGCAACCATCCTCTATAGCTACCAACTGGAAGGGCGAGATTTTGATCGATACCTTATCACTATTGATCTAAAACCCCGTTCTGGTCGACTGAACCTTTGTTGCCTGTCATTGAGGGAAGAAAGTGCATCTCTTACCAAGTTAGTTCACCCAATAAAGGACTCCGCTCTGAAAGATCACAAACAACTTCTAGCTTTCAAAGGTTTATTATATAGTTAGAATAAGCTGCAAGTACAGGCATCTCAGAATGAGATTCACAAGATACACGGGCCCAACTACATACATGTGCTCTCTGAAAACCCTCAGACGAGCAAAGAAGACTATGAGTACAAGTTCTAAGAATAATAAAGCTATAAGCATTGACACGTATTGAGATCTCTCCGTCATTTAAGGCTGGAGGAAAATTCAGGTTAGGCTGTCCCTACCCTGCTCTGGATGCTATCCCTACTTAACAAAGTCTCAACCTATCAAAAGGTGTCAGCGGTGAATGACCCCCTAGGGAAGTCACCCACTCTTAGTCTCTTGATGGAAACCTATAGTTCTCCAGTCATGACCCCTCTCTGCCTACCCATCCGCTCTCTAAAGGGTCCTCAGGCATCTGCTCTAACTCCACCTAGGGGTGCTGTCCCTAATACAAAACATACAACAGCATTGAGACGCCCCTCGTGAGACGCCCCTCACGTGGTGTAGCTTCTGGCTTTTTCCATGATGAGGCCTCGTGCGTTAGAGTTGACCTTGCTTCTCAGACTCTTCTCCGGCCCGCTGATACCCCTTAAAACATTCCGGAACCCTCCTCCGTGTCTGGGCCGTCTCCTGAACAAACCTCTATTCATTTCATTTATAATTGGATCCCCCCTTTCTCTTGCAGACAGACATCTGCAGCCAAGATCCCAATTCTCATAGACTTCCAACAAAAGTTTGCAACATTTCTCGGCCCAGACCAATACGTGTAAATCAATGTCTATAAACATTTCTGGCCTACAGCATTTCTCATAATGATTATACCATTCAAATCCTTCATTAATTAGTAGCATGTTAATACTCTATTCTATTATTCGGTAAACACATCTATAAATTATGGCCCATTAACGCTATTACTAAAAGACATTAGTGCAATCCATGTCGTGAAAGGAAACACCTTTCCCATCCCTTCCAGCTCTGGCCCTGAGGCCTACCACGTTCTACGTTTAACCGCATGCCATCCTACAATTTAGCAGCTACACGACATGGATTCAGGATTAATCACGTCTAATAAAGTTATATAATTTCACACATTTCTGCATTAGTTCCACTTCTACTTAAATCGCTAAGTTAACTGCACATTTCAGAATATAGATGCATGTACTATCAGCACTCATGGCATTTCTCTTCATGACTTGTGCTTACTACGTGTAAGTGTGAAGTACTTATACATTTAGGTCAGTTTGCGCTCTCTCACTTTGTAACTTGAACACTTGCCTTAATTCCCCGCCACGCGTGCCATTCCAACCTGTTATGAAGCGCTCTGAAGACCTCCGTGAGAAACCGCGCAATGCAATCGCATGGACGATAATAAAACTGGCACGCCATATCACGTGTACAGTGTGTCCTCAAACCAACCCGACAGAGGGGGGGGGGGTGTCTACGGGCAAAGCTCCGCTGCACACACCCACCACAACATAAATTGCCTCAACAACTAATACCTGGCTTCGCCTGTGCAAACATGCCTTGAGACACGCACGTAAGAGGGGGCATACGCACAAAGACACACGAACGCCCATGTTGAGCCACCATATACAGCTGCCGTGAGAAGCAAACCGTCACAACTGATCAGTACTCCTGTCCATAGAACATGTAACTGCCGTTGTACCACGCATTTCGGAAACCGAGGCAACCTAGGATTTAAGGCAGCGGTATCACCTATTCCACATAATCTCGCACCCGTAAACCGGTACCAGGAATTCATCTATTCATCCTACCAATCTGAGCCGTACGTGATAATTCACCTATCAGTACACCTCTCCATGCAGCTAAAGGGGTATCATGGCGAACATGTAGATACACGGGTTGCTACCGTCTCAATGTCTTGTGCATCGTCCACAGCAGGCCCGGTAAGATAACCAAGGATCAATCTGTGACATGAATCGACCTCAAAACAGATCTGTACGTGGGCCTCACGTGCTAGCGCAGATGACGAATCGGTACAGCGCCACGGGCCTCGTCATATTAAAGCCTAATGATACTATTCACCATTGTAAATACGGACAGCAGTAACCTAATTGCGCACGTAATAGGCTTACAAATCGCGCTGCAATATGCAATGCCATGAGAAAAATTGAAAAGACACTCATTTGTGGCAATATAATATTAGCTCAATGCAGAACTTTCACCCCATGCACCGCTATTCACATACAAAGCCTGATGGCAGGAGGCACACGTAATGAGTTCACGCACCCTGCTCATTATGCGGCATGTCACCCTCGACTACCGTCCTCCTCCGACCAGAGAACACACCTACAAGCACCCGCCTAAAGCATCCCCCTCCGGGAGCACCATGGGAACAACTGCTTCGCTGCACAACCAACGATGTATCAACCAATAGCCAGGTGCCTCGCAACGTTCATCTGTACAAGCTAACTGGCGAAGCACTAGGCAGCAAGGGCGCACCGCAACCACATAGTATACAGTGTTCTACATTCTCAACTTTCCCCTGACTACATGTCCCTGTCAAACTATAGCAAAGGTAGCCGCTAAGAGCTGGCCTTCCTTGTCCCAAACACCATAGAAACACGCAAGCTCCGAAACACGGATGAAGCGCTGGCGCCGAAGCACATCTGTATATATTAAACCATCGAACACCGGAAAAGCGCGCTCCGCCACTACCGACGGATAGGCCAATACAACCAAATTAGTATGCCCGCCTGGCTGCAACCAACAAGCACTCTCGTGCCCTGCGACACTCAAGGAAGAACTTCTATCGCCCTTTAAAATGCAATGGCACGGCTATTTCCGACACAAATCCATTCCTGGAACTTTCCTCACCCCTCGGATCCCTCTAAAAACACTCTTATTGCACACCGCATGGGGGACTCGGCAGATAACACAACTGCCCCCACCGCCAAGGCAGAGAAACATGGCCCACGTGCAACCAACTAGGCCGTGCAAAACATGGCCGCTACCCCCATGCCACCCAAGGTATGGGGACGACTGGAGGAGGGTGGGAATGCCCCGCTACGCACAACATAAACGGGACAGGATGCTTATTATATCTCAAAACATAGCAGCAAGAAAGCCAAGTGATAAAGAAGTAAGATCTACCACAGAATAAATACAATAAAAAACGGTCAAATCTTATACAAGATGACGAGTAACGCACGTAACGAGATGGACCGGGAACACAACGCCTTACCACCGCAACAGCTCCACGGCCCGACCACCTAGAACCGGCAGGGCCGAAGGGCCTCGGAGACGTTCAGCGACAATAAAATTACATAGGAAACCCCTTCCTGACCTGCGAAAGAGAATTGGGGCATGGTAAATACGCCCCCGACGGGACGGCAGTCTGACACCCGCCCGCCCCCGCAGCGTACCCACTGCTAAACCGCGGGAAGGGGTGTCATGCTAACCGTGGGAACGCGACCCCCTGAATCACTCTACTCACCGCAGGCGAAGCAACCGTCGACGTCAGAAAAAAACCCTCACGCGACGCAAGACCGGACCTCTGGACGGCGACCAGAGGTGAGGAAAAGAGTGTCCCCGATGTAGAGCGCGCAACGTCCGGAGCGGCAAAGAGGCCTGAGCAATGGCGAGGGGGAGAGAAATACCCCCCCTCTCCCGGCCTGCCGCCCCGGACGCGCGTCACCTGACCCGCCCACATCCCACCGGGCAACGCCTGCCCTGGGGAGGAGTGGCTGACCACATTACGGGACGGGGGCAGCCCTCCGCGACTAAGGGCCCACCCTCCTGATGGCCACAGGGTGGCCTCGGGCAGGCACAGAGACACAGGTTCAGGGGCTGCTTGAACCTGGAGCGCATTAACAGCTGAGGTTGAGAGCGCTCTAGAGACGGCCTAAGCTGAGAGCAGGAGAGAAGTAGAAAGCCCCAGTGGAAGCTTCTGCTGTCGTGGGATCCCCCGTGTGATCTTCGGCAGTACTCTGGAATGCTCAACCCAGAAACCAGACGCTGCAATTTCTTGACTTGCTAATTGAGGCGGAGACAGCAGTGCTAGTCTCAGCGGTTTGTTGTCTCTCCGGACTCCCGATGGCGGTGGATTCTGGAGTATGGGCGGGAGCGCAACTCTTCGCCTCTGCAGGGACACACACAGATGCATATATCCTACGAGTGAGCTTGGCCGTGCTATAACATAAATACCCGTTCGTTCCGCATCATCTTGATCCGTTCTAGCGCCTGGGTAGCCTCCCAAGTGAGATGTGAGCTGCAAGTAGTCATAACATAACGCTCAGAGCCTGTAGCGCTGTGCGCTTGGCATCAGAGGCGCTATATTGGATGTGAGGCAAGTGTCACATCCCCAGCGCACCCTGGGGCAGGACGGACCGGACAGGCGGCTCATCTGGGAGGCACCGAGAATGGCACACGAGGACTGGACATGCCTGGGGGCCCCGGGCTCCATGTGACTGAAGACCAGCGATGTGGGTTGTGCACGGCGTGCTGCAGTTGTTGGCTCCTGTCCTACTGCACCTGTCGCAGTGTCAGGTAAGAGCCAGCCATGGCCGTATGCTCCGTAGGACAGAAGACACTCTGCGGTACAAGTAATGTTACACCACAGCACTCTAGATGTAAAACAAAACATAACATCACATAACAACACTCAAAGTCAAGGCAATTTAACTTAACACTTAAAGAGACAACCAAAGTAACAACAGAAAAACACAAAGTAAATATTACACGCAATCAGGGAAAGCGATCTAACTTAATATAGCAAACCTCAACAATTCAACTCATGTAACTCAATATGACGCAACTCTCGACTCTCACAACACCAAGGCATAACAAAACAATGCAACATATAACAAGCAACAAACACTATCGACTCGCGCGCGGGGGGGGAGAGAGATAGGAGGGGGCGGGCGCAATTCACTCGCGGGAGCGATAATTGCTGCCAGATGGTGGCGCGCTCCTGTGAGTTAAACTCCTCACGTGTATGCATTGCCATTGAAGGCAATGGAACGCATGCACATGCTTGGCTGAAAAGCCAAAGCACTCGGAAGAGGTCGTTTTCCTTTGCAGCGCATGCGCTGCGAAGGCTCGACCTAAAAAGGGAGATTACACTTTCTTTGGAAAGGGTAAGATCGGAGGCTTGGTTTGCAAAGTAACAACTTGCTTCATCCAAGCTGGTACTAATTTTAAACCAGGAGCTCGTCTTCTCATAAGTTGGAAAGGAGAAAGCTGACCATCAACACAAGGAGTAATGCGATAGGCCCATACCATTTCATTAACCATTTTGCGCACAATGGATCCATTGGCAGAGGCCATTTGTATAATCCCTTTTACCACTTTGTTAGGTCTCTCACAGATTCCATTTCCTTGAGGATTGTACAGAGAAGTGCGAAGATGAGAAAGACCACAACTCTTTAAAAATGTTTGCATCTCTTTGGAGGTAAGTTGTGTGCCATTGTCTGTAATGATGATTGAAGGAATCCCTTCATCTTTAAAGAGATTACCTAAGAATTTGTTAGTACTTTAAGTTGTAACATCAATGATGAACTCAACGACCAACCACTTGGAAAAGATATCAACAACAACAATGGCAAACCTGTCCTTTTCGTTTTTCCCCCCCCCCATGGGCCCGATAAAATCAAGATAGATCATGTGCCAGGATGAACCTGGGTTTGTTATATGTACATCTTTTGACTTAGGTCCCACTTTGAGTCTTTTCTCACCTTCCTTGCAGATGGAACAGTTGTCCAACCACTCCACAACTTGCTAATCCATTCCTGGCCACCAGAAATTATTCTTAAGTCGACGCTGTGTGAGAGTTTGGCCCAAGTGCCCCTCATGTGCCAAGGCTAAAAGTTTACACCTAATACCAAACGGAGGTATCCATTTTTCATCTTTAACCAAAGTGAAATTGTTGATAAGAGCAAGATCACCAAGGACTTTGATAAAAGGTCTAACAGACAACGAGACACAACTTTCTCTCCTAGAACCAAACTTAATAAGTTTGATCACTTCTTGAAGAGTTTCATCAGCTTTCATTTCTCGTTCCCAGTCAATTGCTTCAATGGCACCCTCACCTACAAATACAGCATCCTCTACAGAAGCAACAGCTATGTCATTAGCACCATGAGAAACAAGTGAATCAGGAATAGTGCGCCAATCTAAAGACATCCTAGATAAACAATCGGCTTGTACATTTTTCCACCGCTGGATGTGTTCAATTGAGTATTGAAACTCTTGAAGTTTAGAAGCAAGTTTAACTAGTCTAGCTGATCCCTTGCCAGTACCCCCAGGGGAGAGCATTTTGAGAAGTGATTTATGATCTGTTTTTAGAATAAATTTCATACCCCACAAATAAGTTCTGAAATACTCCACTGCCCAAGAAGCAGCTAATGCTTCTCTTACGATAACTGAATAATTTTTCTCAGCATCAGTTAGAGTCCGTGAAGCAAAAGCTACCGTATGTTCAAACCCATCCTTGATTTGAGAAAGCATAGCTCCAAGGCCAGTAGAGCTAGCATCCACTGTCAGAACAGATTTGTTGTGATAAAACGTTTGCATTACAAATTTCTTTTTTGATGTTCTCAAAACATTCCTGATGTTTAGTACTCCATAAATAACTCACCCCCCGATTAAGCAAAGATCTCATACATGATGTCTTATCTGAAAAGTTTTTGACAAATTTCAAGTAATACTCGATCAGACCCATAAATGAACGTAGTTGGTCTTTGTCTTGAGGTGCAGAATGAATAGCTTGACATAAATCCCTTTTAGGTTTCACTCCTGAAGAACTACTAGTGTAGCCCAAATAATCAATCTGATCCACCAAGAATTTAAATTTTTCTCTACGTAGGGTGAGACCAGCTGAAGACAATCTGTCCAGAAGAATTTTCAAAGTGGTATTGTGTTGTTCGACTGATTGCCCATAGACTAAAATGTCATCCTGAAAGTAAACGGTATTACCGATTCCCTCAAAAATATTAGATACGATTCTCTGAAAAAGACTGGCCGCAGAATTGAGACCGAAAGGAAGGCGTGTGAATTGAAATGTGCCATAAGGTGTGATGAAAGCTGTTAAGTGTTTAGAATCCTTGTGTAAGTTGATTTGATGATAGGCACTTCTAAGATCTAGCTTAGAGAATACTTTAGCACCTTTCAGGTTGGTAACTAGTTCTGAAATGTTGGGCAAGGGAAACGTGTCTGCAACTACACACTGATTTAAATGTAAAATGTAAATTGATACTTGTATAGCGCACTACTCACCCGCAAGGGTCTCAAGGCGCTTGTACGAATACCGCTGTGGAACCCATCCTGGCTTTCCCTGTGAGGCGTCCACTCCTGGGCACCCCCAAGGTGGAGGCCAGGCATCCTTAGCGTTGAGGGGGCCAATGTGGAGATTAAGCAAGCTATTGCCCAGAGTTGCAGAGTAGGACTCCATGATTGGAATAGGCACCGAGGCGAGAATTATCAGGTCCGTGGAATTTTGAGCTCAAGACCCGCCGAGGCAGGGAATTGAACCCTGGTCCCGGGCTAGACCTCTGCATCAGGGTCTGCCGCTCTAATCATTGAGCCACACTTCTCCACTTCTCTTTAAAGACCTTAAGTCCACACAGAAGCGGAGTTTTCCGTCTGACTTCTTTGTGATGACAATGGGAGAAACCCATGCTGAAGTCTCTACAGGTTCTATAACTCCAGAGGTTAACATGTCCTGAATCAGCCCTTTAACTTCTTCCTTGATGACAATGGGAATCCGTCTAACTCTGTGTTGCACTGGAATTGAACCTTTTTTTAAATGATTTGGTGAGCTTTGAGTTGACCTAGCCATTCTCTAAATACACTTTTGGTGTCAGAGAGGATAGTATCTAAATATGTTTCCTCAAGAATCATAACCTGAGGGTTAGAACGGGGATTGACAATAATCCTTAAATCATATTGGTGAACCCAACCAAGGATGGCGGGTTCAGATACTGACACATAAACTTTACCTTGTATAGGTCTGTGAGAGAATATGATATCTGCTTCAAAATAACCTAAAATATCTATAGCTTCTCCTTGGTACCCACCAGGAGAGATGTCTTTCGGAAGAAGTGGTCCGATACCCCACGTCTTTATGAACAAATCATTAGGAATTATAATGTACCTTGACCCAGTGTCAACCAGTGTCAACCATCAAATAAATGTTTTGACCATTAACCGTGAACAACGCTTTTGGTCTATTCTTACGTTTGTCTTCTACTAACTCAGGTAAGGAATTTGACTCAACCACCAATATTTTGTCATTCGCATCAACTATGTTAGTAGAATTTTGTACTTAATCTACACGAGACCGTGGTTTACTCTCACAGACTCTGGCATAGTGGCCTATGCAACCACCCTTAAGACACTCTTGTTAAACAGCAAAGCAGAATTTAGAATCAGAAGAGTGTGCAGTACTACCACACCTATTACACATTCTGACATTAAGTGGTTTTGAAATATTAATACTTTTTACAGGCACAATCTTCTTAACCATTTTTTTGTTCTTGGCTGCTGCGACCTCACTTTGATCATTATCATTATCAATTTGGTCTGTAGACCCTTGGACAGAAACTTCATTGACATCACTAGACGAAGACCTTTTCTCAAGCTTTTTCATGCATCCTTCAGACTGTTCTACTATTTTGGCTAATTCAATCGCAGTTTGAAGTTTGGATTTTTAGCTGCCCATAAACGTTCTTGAATTTTTTTGTTGTTACATTGGACTATGAGCTGGTCTCTGATAAGTTCGTCAGTCATATTTCAAAATTTGCATTTGACAGACATTTCTCTGAGTCTTGAAACAACATCATCAATAGATTCACCAGACTTTTGACTCTTTGTATAAAATGTATACCTATTCATGGCCAAGTTTTCTTCTTTAGAATGTCTAACTTCTTCTAGTCGAACTATTGCTTCTTTGTACTCATCTGGGAGCGTTTGGCCATTAACTTGGAGAGCTTGAGGAAGAAAACGAAAAACTCGTTGACCTTCTTTGCCTAACGAACTCAACAATAAGGCTTTTTTCCTTTTTGCATAATATTCCTGTGCGTCGAGAGCATCGAGGTAATTCTCAAACATTGGGAACCAATCTTCCCAAGATATGCTTGGTTGACCAGGGTGGGCAAGAAAGCTTGGAGGAAGCACAACTGAGCAACTTTGTGAGCAATTTTGTGAAGCCAGGACACTTCGCAATTAATAGGCAAGTAATGAACAGAGAATGTTCTTAAACACAAAAGAATAAACACAATCACTGGATACTTTTTTTTTACTTGTAAAATTACTTGACCTAATGCATAGAAATTGTCACAAAGTATTAAAATGAAGAAAAGAGAGTGCCCCCAATTATCAAGTAACTGAAACGTTGATGTTAGGGAGCACTGTGGCGTGTGTTACGCCGACGAGGGAAGCAGTGTTCTTGTAATCAAGCAGGTAATGGATACACAACAGGCGTGCGTATCGCCGATGCAATCGCTAAACTGAATCTTGAAAACTAAGGAATAAAAGCTTGAGACGCGCTGGTTACCGCGTACACTGGAAGCCGTTGTCACAGCAACTGTAAATAAAACAAAACGGCCGCTACGTCATACGTGATGACGTTCGCAGCATGAGGATGAAAGCTGATGCGCCGGAGTTGATGTGTCTCACTTAAATCACAAGCAAACACAGAATATAGTGAAGAAGTACATTCTGAATGAGGTAAGTACATTCTGCAAACACTAGAGTGCATACTTATATACAGTTATGTACTACAGGTACCCTTGAGCCTGCTTTCACGCCACATGTGGGTACATAGGTACAG